>NW_011365379.1:147434-150939 GCF_000735185.1 Notothenia coriiceps | reverse complement strand
AGTAATAGTATTGTATGTGACCCGACTATACTAATTTAGAACATGGCATTTACAAACTACATCTCATTCAAACGTTATAATGGCTGCAATCTAATTAGGGACACCGAAAATAATTTTGATTCTTCGCATAACGGATATGGGAGTGATTGGAGGGCATATATATAATCCCTGGCCCCTGCGCTAATTTTTTTTACATAGAATTATTAATGTCCGAAACAAATAAAGACGTAATAGCGTAAAAATTAGCGGTATATTTATAAACGCGACTCTTGTCACTCCTTCGTTAAAAAAAGTGTACAAAATCATATGGTAACTTATTACTGACCCCATGTAGTCGAATCTCGTTCGTTGTAACAAATAAAAAGCTTCCAGATATGGAATTGTTTCTGGTTGTCTTTGTTCACTTTAAAAACGTATTTCACATCGTACTATAAATCATTATGTCATGTAAAGCTCAAGTCCAATCGGTATCCATCCACTGGAAACATTGATATTGTGAAACACTTCAATAGTATTGAAAACATGTGCAATATATCCATTATTACAGCTCCGTGGGATGGTAGTAAGACGATATGGGTCCGTTCTTATTGTGCATCCATGGGTAAAGATAAACGCAACTCACATTGGTTTCTCAAACAGCATCTCTGTAAACTACGTGTATTCACTGAATTTCACTCTCTGCCTTTAACGGCTCGTTGTAGCTCCAATAGCTCCAGCCCCCACCCTCCCTGTGAGCACAGTGTGCTCTGATTGGTCGGGACACGTAACATGAACGTGCCGGGTGGCGCGGTCCCGTGGGTTAGATGTGCGTTCATAATGCAGAGGGAAATAACTCTCAGAATAACGCTATTAGCATATTATTACAACTTGAGGAACGAATGTTTTTAATAAGGGCTATACAAGTGTTCATACTGGGTAGTTTATTTAGTTTAAAAAAGAATTATCCAACGATTTACAGACCACTCTTTCCCCATGTAAGTCAATGGGAAAAAGTGTTTCCGGGCCTGGCAACCAAACGGAAGTGTAGTACCGCCGTTTGGCCACCACGAATATTTTCATCTGAGTCCGGCGCACTTCCTGGGGGCTTGCCCTGTCAGACGAGACATATACCACGTGATGACACTCGTGTTGTGTTCAATAAGGCTGCACGATATTGAAAAAAACTGACATCGCGATTTTTTCCCCCCCTGCGATATATATTGCGTTTTTTTTAACTATATTTAACCGGATGAAGGTATTGTCCTCCTGTGCCTCGCTCATTTTTTACCGGTGTTTTGATGGTCTGCAAACTAGCGGGGCGGGGCCTGCTGTGATCTGATCAAGAATGATTGTGATTGGTGGTTTGCTGTGCATGCAGACTAAAGCCTGCGTGTCATTCACTCAAGTACCCCTGACATGAGAGCCGCGCAAGTTTTCCTTTTGTAGCAAGCAGCCACAGCAGCCCTCCTGCTGTACTGGCTTGTAGTTTGTTTATAGCATAACGTTAGCATTTGGCTTCTGGCGACTAGATTTATGATTCAAAAATTATAAAAGTAGGGTTGACATGTGGAGATTATCCGGCTGAACAAAACGTGATCCCTCTCTTAAATGTGTGTCAACACAGACCTTATTTCAAGCTATTTTCCAAAATCCTATGGAGAATTTGCATTGGTTTTTGACGAAGGAACCGAAAGAAGTTTACTTCTGGGTTTAAGAACGCGTCACTGCTAGAGGAGTGAGAGTGACGCGTAGCCAAAACCGGAAGCTGCATACACTAACTTTTGTGCTCCGATTTTTACATTAAAATTGAATTATGGATTATAAATAATTGCTTCAAAGCCACAGATACATTATTAACCTATGGATCAACCCATTTTTCTCGTTTTAATGCCATTGAACACGTCTTTTGATCAGATTGACAGCTACGGTGAGACGATCTCCCGTAAAAGCTCCGTAAAGGTACGTGTTTTGATGTCTGTGTTTGCTTCCCCTGTCGCGAGACCGGATCGCTTAGTGATGATACTATACTTAAATAATCTGTGGAGTCTCAGCTTTAATCGGATATATTGTATGTGCAGTTTCGATAAGTAATAACGGTATCTTTATTTTGAATTTTGTGCTAAAGTGCGTTAGCCTTTTTTTTAATAATGAATAAAACCGCACGACCCTGCGGTGTGAATATTGCGCATGCGCATATCGCGGTTATCGCCATGACACGATATATCGTTCAGCCCTAGTGTTCAAGGACCCTGACCTTGGCCAGGAAAAACAGGCACTCACTTGTTTAATTATTTTGCGGTCTAGATTTCTTTAATGTTTTTCTTTTTTGCGTGTGTTTATAAATTACCTCGAGGGCCGTACAAAATGGTCTCGCGGTCCGTATACGGCCCGGGGGCCGGAGGTTCCCCCCCTCTGCTTTAGATAGATCCTTCAGGTTAAGGAACATTTCGGATACAATGCTCCATGATGGCGGGATTAAATGTTTACATCCTCAATCCATAATAAGAAAACATAGGGAAATATCTAGGTAGTTTTTATCTGCTACAATTCAGATATCTCCACTGAGAGGTCTGGGTTTACTGTATATAGCAAATAGCTATTCCACCATCCTACACACACTGCCATCACAGGAGGGTTCTCCACTTATTAACTACCACATCAACCAAAACTGAAAGCAATGTGTCTCCACTCAGGTAAACAAATCATGAACCACTGCAAATAGCTTATACACCCACATACATTCCCTCACTCCAATTTATGCTCCAATTTGCATTCCACTGGACAATAGATTATACAGGCCAAAGGTAGTCAGTTAACATTGGTGCAGAGCAGTGAAGCTTTGTGTGTATGTATATGAGGGCTGTAACAGTAATTGCCCTGACTTTATAAAGCTTTTTTTGTTCAGCCTAATCAGACAACAATGAGTGTTAGGAGACTCTATTATGTCGCAAAGAGAGACTAGCATTATGCTGCTCACAAAGCCTGTCCAACACTGCCGACACACACCAGGGTGTAAGACCGGAGCTCCTCCACATTACACCATCAGGTCAGAACGGCTATATGTTCATCTGGCTATATGCTGGAGATACTTATTGTCACTGAATGAACAATAATGTTAGACAACAGTAAAGCTCATTATGAGTGTTTCAAAGGTTAACTTGGACAAGCCATGATAGAAATAGCAATTGACAACAGTATTGCACTTTGCATTATTGGTTGCAATATTAACACATGTTCATTGTGTCTGTTTTTTTAATGCACCAACACTCTCTCTGTGTCTATGTCTTGCACAGGTCAACACTGAAAGGCTTCGGATTTAGTGGGAAAAATAACCAAAAATAATAACAAATATGTAGACCTGGAGTGGAGTGCACCAGCTGGGCGTAAAAAAGTAGGTCTTAACTCTAACGTCGGGTTTAGCTACGTCCAATTTAGTGATTCAAATTTACACCGAGTGCACCAAGCCTGGCTAGTCACGGTCGTAGCTTGCGCCTAGTCTTAAAATGCGCGTCCACGTCAATAATCT
>NW_011365379.1:138678-147389 GCF_000735185.1 Notothenia coriiceps | reverse complement strand
ATTGCACTTTGATAGGTCTGTCGATAGTTGTGCTCACAGTAGGGCTGCACGATATTGGAAAAAACTGACATTGCGATTTTCTTCCCCTGCGATATGAAAAAATACAGGAATTGAAGAAAAGACAGTTTTTTTCGTCCGCAAACTGTTTTTCTTGAACTGTAAAGCTATACCATTGGTATTTTTCTAACGATATTTAACCGGATGAAGGATTTTAGTCATGGACGTCTGGATCTTAAGTTATCAGAGCAACAAGCTGAGCTATCTCGGTTATCCTGCTGTGATCTGATCAATAATGATTGTGATTGGTGGTTTGCTGTCACTCACTCAAGTACCTTTTCCTTTTGTAGCAAGAAGCAAAATAATTGTAACATGACGTGTTTGAGCTAATCTGCCTACTTAATCGCGCATCACGCGATTATCGTCACGACACGATATATCGTGCAGCTCTACTCTGACTGCAGTTGAGCTTTAATTCACAACGACAGTAAAACTAGCTGAGGGTCCGTTATGATTTCATTTACATTTCAAATTTACTAAGTGTAAAGTTGTGGAGAGGACGGCTCAACATCTGCAGGATTTAATACGATTATTATTATTATTATTATATCTATGTTTTTATATAAAAGTATGACCATTAAGCTGAGCCTGAAAAAAGCATTGGTGTTTGAGGGTTTTTGGGACAGTTGCTTTGATTTATAATATAAAAAATAATAATAACTCTAACAAGTTAAAGTAAGAACGTGCAATACAAAATAAGTTATTTAAAAAAACTTGTAAATTGTCCAAAATAATCCAAAAATAAAATAGGATTTACATAAAATGAACCCAGCCTGCTCTGATTGGTTAGCTGGCCGGCTCTGTTGTGATTGGTCAACCGCTTAGAGGTGTCCTGCCCCTTAGCCTATCACGTACAATGTGTTGGAGCGCTAGCCAATAGGAGCGTGAGTAATCCACAGTGATGTCACTGTGTTGCGGAAATTACGTGAAAATACACTTATTCTAGAACTGGAGTCTGCTAGAGTACAATTTGTAGGTAATTATGTTAAGTCCATGTTCTGCTTCTTTAAGCTTCCATTACACAATAATAATAATAATAATAATAATAATAATAATAATGCTCGTTATGATAAAACGTAACTTTCAATACAGATTGCAGGAAATACGTCACAAAAAATCCTTTGTTTGCAGAAACATTTGAACCACATTATAGAGACTAGCATGACAGATTTCAATGAATCCATAAACTATACTTTGCTTGAACGACTTCTGCTGTTTTTTGGAAGCAACAAAATGACAGAAGAATAGTTTCAGGACTTTCCTAAAAAAAGAGGAGGAGGTGTTTCTTCATCTCGCTCTGTGACATCAATCTCTGACCGTTTTAAATCCAATCCTCCGACCACGGAAAACCATTTCCTCCCAGCTCGTCCTCTTATCTCTCTGCTCCGAGGGCTTTATTATCCACTTGTGAGGAAGCTTCTCTTCTCCAATGATCTTCCTCTCCCTTCCATCATCATCCTCCTCTTCCTCCTCTGTCTGCAGATCTCAGTTCGTGCACAGACTCTGAAGAGCTTTTAAAGCCAGAAAAAGACAGGTTTTCTCCATGCTTTGTGTTTGTTTCCAGCCTCAGATCTGGCTCTGAAAACATGCCACCTCCAATCCGTATTTTCTTTTACTTTTCCCTGTTTATTCTGGGGTTTCTGTGGGAGTTGTTCCTTAGGAAAGAGGGTGCTGTATATGCTGTAGAGCAGGGGCCAACACGGTGCCCGCGGGGGCAACATGAGTCGCCCGCGGGGGCATGTTCTAAAAATAGCACTAGTGAGATTGTAGGTTTCTGCAGAGCTCATAATTAGACGCTGTGACAACTTGTGTCACTGAAAAGCTTTTAAAGAAAGAGACAGGTTTTCTCCGTGCTTTGTGTTTGTGTTCAGCCTCAGACGCTGTGAAACAACAGATTGTTTTCAATGATATGATCTGGCTCTGAAAAAGTGTCACCATTCGTCTTTTCTTTCACTTTCCCCCGTTTATTGTGAGGTTGGATTGGGAGTTGTTTTGCTCACTGAGGCATTTGTGTAATTTGTGAAAAAGTCTGCGTAAATGCAACCTCTTTCGAAAACTGCATAGCTCTCCACTTTAAATCATATTTTTCCTGTATTTAATTCATTGTATATTTATACTTTGTGTACATATTTCTCTCATAATAATAAGAAACATTAATTTTTTTATTTAATTAATTTACTTATAGGTATTTATTTTTTTGCATTTTAAGAAATATGTTACTTCTTTATCCGACCATTTTAATTTACAGATTATTATTACATTTTTGATTTAGTTGTTTATTTATTATTTTCTTGCATTTTAGGAAATAAAATATACCATTAATCGTTTTTAAAATAAATGGTATTTCTTAATAGACTACATTTATCTGACAACTTTAATTACTTAAAGATTATTATCATATATGTATTCATCATGTTTTTTTCATGTTAGAAATAATCCATCTCAAAGTAAAACATATTAATCCCACATTTTTTGTACGTGTTTTTCTCCAGATGTGGTCTCCACACTTCAGTAGGAAATATTGAAGCATTATCTGGCTCCATTATGTGAGAGGAGGTGAGTCGTGGGGGAGTTGGCATGAGAAATTAAATTGGATCTGAAGCGAGGACGGAGGAGGAGGTGAGCTACGGATTTAATACAGAGGACGAGATGTGTGAAGCATTATCAGATTGTGTTGCTGCGGAAAAGAAACGCACAAATACTTAACCAGTTAAGCCCCATGCCCCCGGTACCGGCAACATGTCATTTATTATTTTAAAGACCAAGTGTAACCAGGCAAGAACATCAGCAGGAGAGGACTCTTTAAAGTAGAGACACTACATACTGATATACACCTGAACATCAGCAGGAGAGGACTCTTTAAAGTAGAGACACTACATACTGATATACACCTGAACATCAGTAGGAGAGGACTCTTTAAAGTAGAGACTGTGTCATGTACCCATGCTGTTGAAATTGCCTACAATGATGACAAGAAAGGGGTTAAGAAAGTCGTTGAGTCGTACAAATCAAAAATCCAATCATATTCCCTGAAGTGCGGTCAATGCATGGATGTGTAGCTTGAATATAACAACGCCATCAAGCTGTCACAACACTTGATGTAAGGCTTCATTAATGCACAGCGAGGGGAAGCAACCTCTTGCCTTTTATTCAGACTATGTCTCCATGGAGACTGTTATAATAACAAGTACAACCCTTCAAAAGAAAAGAGAGGATTAAGGAGGAAGTAGAAGAGAGGGGGAAAGGCTGCAGGATCTCTTTTAGCTTCAATACTTTATGTAGAAGCACTTCCACTTCAGACTGCGGGAAACAACAAGAGTGAGAATTGTTAGTGAGAAAGAAGTGAAATATCTATCATTTCTCACAGGAATTGGAGGAATACATCCCCCTCAGATTAACCATCAAGATGTGATTGAGATGAAAATGTACTTTCCTGCATTATATCATGAACAGATGTGGAACTGATGTGCAAAAAACGTTCATGATTCAACAAACGTTAGAATAAAAACAGGTGGAATAATAAAGTAAAATGTTTCAATTCACCCCGAATTCAATGCACATATAAGCAACATTTTACTTCAAACTTTGGAGGGAGTTTGGGACAATGCAACAAGCTGTATAACATACTAAAGATGGAACAAGAAAAATACACAAAATGGTGCAAATGAGACGACAGTGCAGGAATAATTGGATTTTGCACTGAATGTAAATGAAATACTGTGGAATAAAATACTGCTTATCGTAATAAAAAGTATTCACCCTCTTGGCTTTGTTCCTATTTTCTTGCATTGAAACTGCAACCAATAATAATATAATATTCCTAATTGACTTTCATGAAACCAAAAAAAGTCAGTCAAAATTGGTGAAGTGAAAATAAAGAAAGCTCATGTTTTGAAAAAATCTGAAAAGTAAAAATCTGAAAAGTGGTGTTTGCCCAAACAATGACCTTCAGATCAACTCAATTATTTAAATAAAGTTCACCTCTGTGTCATTATCTCTGTATATATACACCTTTTGCATCTTCAAAGTTGTCTGCATGTTGTAATACTTTTGCAAGGCACTGTATGGCTGGTAAACAGATGAACAGAACTCAGGGATATAACAGTCTCTCATTCAGTGCTGCTGTTGGTCCAAATGTTTTCAACTCACTGCAGGATTTGCGTGTACAGTATAGCACCCCATCAATCATGCAATACCACCATTACAAGCACAAGTCCAACGAACAAGCGTGACAATGAAAAATGGAAGCAGTTTACTCGAGCTGTTACTCTTCAACTTTCTTTCCCTTTCCTCCAGTGGAGTGCATTTAAGGGCAGGCTGAGAGCTCCTGACAGCTGTCTGAGCAGAAAATTTTCTCCGCAGTCCCAAGGTTACACAATGACATCAGAGCGAACCTTTCAGCAGCGCTGGATGATGTGGAATATTTGGCTTTAAGAACTGACGTGTGGTCCAGCTGAAACCCGAGCTCACATATGTCCACACTTCAGCAAAGAGTGGACACTTGACTGAAACAAGCTTCATGCCCAGAAAGCCATTTGGCGAGCAAGCAGAAGAAACATTATCGTTTGTAAACAGATCTTTTTAAATCACACAATAGTCTCTTACAACACGGGAAGCGTGCAAGCAACAGACAGACATGACTCGCATAACCAAGCTTGATAAAGTTACAGAAATGTGAGATACTTGTCAGCATTGGTTAGGAAAAATGTGAAGACGTGCATGTATGAAAATGTTCATTTTGTGAGCTATACGGCTCAAAGCTACTTAGAAGTTATTAAAAGTGTAAGTATTCGGACCTAAACGCAGAAACAAAATGGAAGTAAGAAATGGCGAGCTTTTTAATGAAAGCATATATTTACAAAAAAGTAAAAGAAAGGCAGCAAAAAATGAAAGAAGTAACAAACCGGGATTGCATATCAGGCAGAGTCCTGCATCGGGTCGGGTACCCCCGGGTGACCCGCAAAAAAAGTGATTCGTGGGTGGTATTTTTTCAAACCCTTTTTCCCGGGTTCGGTTCTGGGTAAAACAAAGCGGGTCGGGTCGCGGGTGTTGCATAATAAATATATTAAAATTATGATTATTTAGTTTAGTGTTTAAATCCTCAGACCTCTCCCCCGCGGGACCGCGCATAATCTGCTGCTGAGCGCGCCACATTCGAAATGGCTGAGGTGAAGCTCTCTAGCGGAGAATACAGGATTTTCAATAACACTTCCTCAAGAGCGAAATCCAACGTCTAGAAGGCTTTTGGTGTCATCCTAGATGCAGAAAATAACCAACATCCTACGCTTTTTGAGACAAATATGCAACTGCGTGTGTTCATAATTGCACGTTTTCACTGCTCATATATATGCGGGTGCGGGTCGGGTTGCGGATCGGGTTGCGGATCTTGTGCCGACGGGTCGGGTCTGGTTGCGGAACTAATTGGCAATATGTGCGTGTAGCGGGGCGGGTTCGGTATTGCACGTCGCGGGGGCGGGAGCGGGTCTTGAAAATCAGACCCGTGCAGGACTCTGACATAAGGTATACTCAGTATATATATAAATAAATATATGTTTAGCATTTTTAACGTAGATAGATCATTTTGACTTGGTCATTTTAAAAGTAGCTCCCAAGCTGAAAAAGTGTGGGCACCCCTGCTTTAGGTAATATTTACTTGTTGCTATGATTAAAAGGTATACGTATTAGGGCTGCACGATTTTGGGAAAAAATCTAATTGCGATTTTTCTGACAAATATTGCGATTGCGATTGCGATTTGCGATATTTGTTTTTAAGCGACCCAACGTAAGTTTATTGGAAGGTCGTATCAACATGCTCCCGTCTCTAGCACCCCCGCAGCCCGAGCTACGAGTGAAAGAACTAAACTTACATGAAACTTCCGTTGGGTTGCTTTAAAGTCAAGCTTCAGTTTAAGATTCACCCTGTAATAGAAACATGTGATGGAGCATTACTAACCTGACTCAGATGGTTTGTTTCANGTGGTGACTTTTCGTAGATGTTGTCTCGAACCGGCCAGCGCTCGTGGCAAGTGTCGTCCTCTCTTGTCACGGTTTTTGCTGTTTTTGTTTAATACTGTCCTTTACGGTTCTAAGTGCCGGCACGTGATGTCACCCTCGGTGCTAGGCGAAGGTCGAAGGTTTGTCCCTGTACCTTTGGACGTTGTCATCAGCTCGGGTCGTCCATGGTCTCTAGGATGTTTGTAGACGGTGCTGCCTCCAATTGTAACAAACCGCGTTTGTCCCCGGCCAGTTGGAAGTAAGAGTTTCACACTCTCACTGTGTCTAGTCCTCTTAGGTAAGTCTGCTCGTCAACCTCGGACCTCCTCGTGACTCTGAAACGTCGTCCTGTGACTCTTTGTTTGTCCGGCGGTCTCTCGTGAGTGTTGTAACCAAATGTTATTCTAGTGTTCTAGTCCGGGCGTTCACTTCGTCTTTCTACACAATTTGGCAACTCTTTTTTCTTTTCTCTCCTTACATTATGACTGTCAACGTGAAACTAACTAGACACAAATATACGTTGTACTGTTAACGTGAACACAAACAACAATCTTTTAACTTAAGTTGTCAAAACAAAGTCTTCGTCAGGATTACGAGATAATATTATAAAGACGTTGAACAAGTTGTTCTATTCAAATTTGACGTCTTCAATATTTACAATCACATGGTCGGAATATTATAAGGGAGTACCCTATTCATATTGGTGTTATCATTACTTCCGGAGTCTGCTGTAAATAGAAATTTTATGTAACCAAATGATTAAACAATACGTCGATATGACAAGAAAGATTTCTTCCCCCTGTAATTGTAGACCCTTATGTTTGAAACTAATGTCTCTAGGTGCACCCTACTTTGCCACTACTTTAAACGTACAATGGCGGTCAGCCCTTTATTCTACCTGTTCGGCTACTATCTTCATCAGGCGAAGTAGCAATACTTCTGTGAATGTACAGGTATCTTGTCTCTAATGTTTGTCCGTCCGATCCGGTAGTGTTAAAATCACTACCGGATGGACCGGCTAAAAAAGATTACATTAAAACCATTTCGTAATTATTAATTAAACCGTAGCCTACATAAATTTGAAGTTGTGTACCTGACCAGCTTTTTGAAGAGAGAGGGCCAAGGGAGCCCAGGGAAGAGGGTGGCGCCCTTATTGTCTTCCGCTTTAGTACTGTTGGTACGAGAGAAGCCGCATGAAGAACACCTACTTCAATGTCGCCGGTCAATGTCCAAGGCAAAATGCATGACATGACGTCCGGAAGAGGTCGCCGAACCTCGATTTGCCTCTGCACACAGAGGCACCCTGTCTAGGTGATAGGCACTTGTAACGCACACCTACCTTCAAAACAACGCTACGCAACGAATTAGGATACGCAAAATCGCAACGTCAGGCAGCACACCGGCCCCCGGAGTCAGCAGAATGGACACTCGACTTGCACAATCCTGGTCCCTGTGCAAGGAAAGATTATAAAAGATAAGTAGGCTAAGTGTATAGTCAATATACAGCGTCGATTGGTTAGTCTCGTCTGACCGAGACCAAAAGTCTGTCCCACTTTTCTTCCGAGGGCCCGCCGACACGACGTCGTGATAGTTAAGTTCCGGTCGCAGTAAACACCTTGTCCGGAGGTTGACTCCAATGGCCGCTATACAGGGTGATAACTTGTCAAAATTTCCAGTTGAGTTTCTTACCGCCAACTCTCTTCGTTTGATGATGTACGTTGGGTGGTGATTTTGTGATAAGCGCAGACGCTTGCTCATGAGTAGCTGCGCTGGCGATTTCAAACCATCCACTGGTGTGTTTCTATACTCCAACAAGCTGAGGTACAAGTCAGTTCTCTGTGCGTGTGCTTTGTCCATGAGAGCTTTGGCAGTCTGAACTGTTTTTTCTGCTAGCCCGTTGCTCTGTGGATACAGAGGACTGCTTGTGACATGCTTGAAGTCCCATGCATGAGCAAAAGCTTTAAACTCTTGTGAACTGTAGCAAGGTCCATTATCGCTGACTAGTGTCTGTGGTATTTCAAATCGAGCGAACATGGTCTTCAGCTTTTGGATGACTACTGAGGAGGTGAGGCTGGTGATTTTTTCTACCTCAAAGCAGAGTCCTGCATCGGGGCGGGTACCCGACGGGTTACCCGCAAAAAAGGCGTTTCGCGGGTGGTATTTTTTCAAACGCTTTTTTCCGGGTTCGGCTCTGGGTAAAACAAAGATGAGGCGGGTTGGGTCGCGGGTGTTGCATAATAAATATATTAAAATAATAATAATTTTGTTTAATGTTTAAATCCTCAGACCCACCCCCGCGGGACCGCGCATAATCATAACCTCTGCAGCGCATCAATCTGCTTCTGAGCGCGCAAGATTCGAAATGGCTGAGGTGAAGCACTCTAGCGGAGAATACAGCATTATCAATAACACTTCCTCAAGAGCGAAGTCCAACGTCTGGTAGGCTTTTGGTGTCATCCTAGATGCNGGGTTGCGGATCCTGTGCCGACGGGTCGGGTCGGGTTGCGGAACTAATTGGCAATATGTGCGGGGGGCGGGTTCGGTATTGTACGTCGCGGGTGCGGGTCTTGAAAATCAGACCCGTGCAGGACTCTGACTAGAGACGCAAGGAAACCACAAGAAGCAGGGAAATGAGTTTTAAGATCAATGGGACGTCCTTT
>NW_011365379.1:124713-138633 GCF_000735185.1 Notothenia coriiceps | reverse complement strand
TTAGTAAACTTATACCAACTTTTACGAAATGTGGAAATAAACTTCCCAAAGAACGCGGAGACTGGTTCTGAAAATTAAAGGTACACTTACACATTATTACAGAAACCCAACCTTATTACTTACCGAATAGTTGGCGTCCAGCACGTCATCGTTCGACGTTAGTTTAAGGAGGTGTCTTAACGTAATACAAACGTGCAACCAGGCGGCAATTAGAGTACAAGGTGTCTCTGTCTTCGACCTCCTCTTGTATGGACCTTGTTAAATGATTCCTGTTCGTCCTAAATGTGTGTAGACCTGTTGGGTAGTAGGTGGGCAGGAAAAGGGGTCGGGAGGAGGCGAACCAGTAGGAGCTGAGCTTGATCACTACTAACATCATCTACACTCTTTTTTCAACGGTAAAGGGAAGAAAAAAAAACCCTCCTGTCTCGCCCGATTTTTGTTTCGTACCCAAGGTCAAATAAACTGGAAAGTAAAATCCGAGGGGAATCCTCCAGTTTCTGAAGGATTTAACCCTGCATAATTTGAGACACACACCGGTTTGGAGACGTATTCATTGTTTTTACAGTGTAGGGTGATTGATACATTTTATTTCGAACAAGTAAAATAAATAATTACAAAACAAATGTTGCAGTGCATAGTCATGTAAGAGAAATCAAAACAAAAAATGACATTTACAACAACAACAACAACAACAGCATTAGCAACATAAACAGTCCCACATCTAGTGTTCGAAAAGGAGTGAAAAGAAGTATAATTTATTTAATCTCACCCCCTTGTCCCTAAATGATGTATTTATAATCTATAATCTGCAATAATAATAATAATTATTATTGTTATTATTATTATTATTATTATTATTAATCTGCTTTACCTGTTGATTTGCATATATATATATATATATATATATGTACATACACATGCACATATGCACATATACACACATACATACTCACATCCCTGTACCTCGAGAAAATAATTTCTCTGTATTTCCTCTTGAATTGGTTTCAATGTTTAACAAATGTACAAAGGTTTGACAAAGAAGACAATCATTTCTTCTGGTTTGTGAGGCTGCTCGTTTCTATTTAGTATGTTTTTATTACATTTTTGTTTCCACATAGATTCACAATGAAACAATCAGCCATAAATATCTCTGATGTTTCCAACCTCTTTCAACCCAATTTGTAATTTCCTTGATTAAAGTTGCATTCAATCCCAACAAGTTCACAGGGACAAAATGATGTTTTTGGCACCCGCCGTGTCTCTTTTCTCTCAGGTCTTTGGACTGCTGCGAAACACAAAAAATAGAATAGAAAGCAATCTGTGGATATTTTTTTATCAGAATACAGCATGAGCCAATTCCACAATCGTAGACCTCCCTTTTCCTTTTTTTTTAAGTAAAAGCACATTATTTATTTCCATCCGTTATTGAATTCAGCGGGGTTTGTGCCGCTCTGGGCTTTGTGTTCAGTAATTGAATCTGATGCTCTGGTCCAAATGGAAACTCTTTATTCTCAGAAACAACACCCGAGCTGTTGGCTTATTGAAATAAGAAAGCAGAGACATCGCGACTACAGAAGCCTAACTAATCATTGCACAGTTTATATCTCATCAAAGCAGCATGAACATGTACCGTCTTTCAAGTTGCTCTCCTCGTAACTCTGTAAGATGTGCCAGCATTGATGTGAATATATAAACCGGCACTAAATCGCTCAGCTCACATTTCAGTTACTACCTGAGGTGGAGCTAATGCCATGAATATAAACATCTGGACATGTGCTATCTGTCAGAATCTGCAGTGAGTGAGCTCAAGATTGAATCAGAATCTCTACAGGGTTTGAAATATGACAAAATATCAACGTGTGTTTTGAGCCTTGAATTAATTCTGCTTTTCACAGGCACTTTACTCGCAACACTCCACCGTAGCTCAGCTTTAAAGACCTCTCAAAGCCACCTCTTGGTTTCTTGGCATTATAAACTCTCCTCCATTCACGAGTCGTCGTTCTTCCCCTACATAAGCAGTCCACTCACTCCCTAAGGTTCAAGTAAACCGTATAATAATCACTCTGAATACCAGATATGGCGTTTTAACATTTGAAATTATTCCATAATTTCTGAGTAATGCATGACTAATAGCTTTCTTGCTCTTTCCGTCTCCTAGCCCATCTCGTGCCCTCCTTCCTCCCTCACTTGGCTCTTATTTCTAATAGCCTGCTTTCACTGCTTCTTTCCTGCAGTTTGTTAAAAGATGTGGCGGAAAAACATCGAGAAAGCAAGGAATGAAAAGCTGCCACTTTGCCAAAGGAAGTTTTAATTGGGACTCAGGGGAAAAGAAGCTCTCCGTTTTTTGCAAATTCTCTCTGCTCTTTATGGAAGAGATGAGCAGCAATCCGATGGCCAATTGGGGAATGGAATGCTGTTTATGTTAAAAAATTAGGAAAAGTATTCCACTGCGCACGTTCAATGACGCCGGCTTGTATTTGTATTTATAAAACAGCAGGGCTTTTCTTTTCTCTCCCTAAGTGATGTGGCGCTTTTGAAATCAGCCATGGTGTTCCTCTGCCACTCAAGATGTTATCGCGCACTCTAAGATGTCTCCGAGGACTTGGACGGGGCTAACTGTGAAATAATACGTTGTGCATGTATATAGAAATTAAAGGAGGCATGAATAAACCATGGCTGGGTTTCCATATAACGTCTGAACAAAAGATAATTTCTCACTTTTCTCCCCTCACTTCTAAAGATTTCGTCTCACTCCCTCGCCCTCCATCTCGTTCTTTCCCCCTCCCTACGACTCTTTCTCCAAGTTCATTCGTACAAGCGCTGGCCCATATTGAGTTTCTGTCCAGACAAACTTCCAGCAACGCACGTCCCAAACTCTAAAGAAATGTCCATCAAAAGTCGAGCTAACGGCAGGAGCTGCTAACAACATCAATGGCGGCACGAGTGACCTCTTGACGAAGTGACATCACCAAGAGTAATTGCCTGTCATGTGCCGCACTATTTCACATTTCACATAAAAGCCCCCTCTGTTTTTTCATTTAAAGTTAAGCCGGGTTGGGCAAGGTCGCTGCACTCGTCCTGTAAAGAGAGGGATAATTAACACCTTCTCTCCGGACGGCCAAAGGATGGAGTGACAGCGAGAATAACTGGAGGATAAGGAGAGAGGCTTCTGGATTTGAATACAGCTCGTGAGATGTGTTAGTGTTGCTGGAGTGTTTACACGGGGGTGCGTGGGCTCGGCGTGACTCTTTATCCTGCTTGTCAATTTATCTAACTCTCATCTTCCTCATCTTTCCCTCAAGTCCTGCTCACAGGGAAAACCAAAACCAGTAGGTGTCTTGTCCAATTTGTTCACCGTCTTGAACTCTTTGCCTAACTTAAAAAGATCATCTTTAAAAGAGTATTTCTAAGTTGGCTTCTTTGGGGCCAATGCTTCTTTTGATCTGCCTCAGAGTCCTGTACGGGTCTGATTTTCAATACCCGCTCCCACCCCGCACCCACGACGTGCAATACCGAACCCGCCCTGCTACTCGCACATATTGCCAATTAGTTCCGCAACCCGACCCGTGTAGCGGAATTTTATAGTATTATTTGTAAATCTATTCGTTGATCTCAACTTTAGAAATATAACTACCATGGTATAGGTCTGGGATTCGTTACCTAATATTTGTTATTTTGTAGCAATATGAAGTGTGCGCTTGTAATTAACTTACGCGGACTTCCATGACCGGCGATCCGATGTATTACTTGCTGACTTACGGTTGGTTTTGGTCGTGTGTGGACTTACAGACATTAGCTTAATTTGTTATATTGTAGCTGTTGTATAGGATGGGTGAGTCTTGTCGCTATAGGGGGTTTAGCGTTGTCTATGATCTGGACGCCTCGTAGCTAGTTTTGCAGTATGGTTTAGGTTGGTATTAATTTTATTGTGGTAACGTCTTCCCCAAAACTTAGACTACACCAACCACAAATCGACAGCTTCGGCTAGACTTATCTGGCATTTCGAGGTACTCTCTCGGTTCTTTTTATTTTGGAGTCTAAATTACACGGGTATTTAGTCGTTTGTGATGTTTAGGTTTGTTGTATGTACACGAGATTCTCATTTGTTGGTGTTCTTGTGTTGATCGTAGATCGAACAAATATGTTATATGAAGAATCTATGTTACTCGTTATATCAAGTCAGCCTGTACGCCATGAGTTTGGCTCTTGGCCATGATTTGGTCAGTCATCGGTTTTTGTATTTGGCCGTGTATCGCTAACCTTTGTCCATATGGCTCTGATATGTGAG
This sequence comes from Notothenia coriiceps, assembly GCF_000735185.1. NCBI lineage: Eukaryota > Metazoa > Chordata > Actinopteri > Perciformes > Nototheniidae > Notothenia > Notothenia coriiceps. The sequence goes on along the minus strand of NW_011365379.1, from coordinate 134,345 downwards.
GTGGTTTATATTGGTGGTGTGTCTGTGTCCGACGACGATAGCGCAGTTTGGGTGGACTTTAATGTGTGCGTTTGGAAGAGATCTATTGTATGAGCGACCAACCTGTTTGGGGATGATTATTGGGGGGGGCTGGTGGTCGATAGGGTCAGAACCTGCATGGTGAGACTAACCGGGTGACACTTACGGTGTACAGTAGAGAGGATTGTGGCGAGAATAATGAACGGCTCGGAGGGCCCCGTCTGCGTTGTAGACGTTCTTTTTGTCGCAGAGTTCCGAAGAATTGTATAAATTGGTGGATAATTTACTCGTATGGGTGAATTGCCCTTCTTTGAGTCGATTGTCTACTATAATTGGTAAAAATGGCATGTTGCCGTTTGACTTCAAGGTTGTGGTTCTGGAGATTTAGGTCCCTACCCGTTTACCGCCGGCGTACGTCGGGGGTGGAGGAGACAAAACGTCGGGAGTCTAATTAAATATTGTTGCATTAATTATTATTTTTTTTTTTTTAAAAAAAAAAAAAAAAATGAACATCATGGACTAAGATTGACAGGATCAATGCAGCCCGTCGCATGTAACTAAAAAAAAGCCGTCGGTTTACGGGCGCTTATTAGACACCTGCCCAAACAAGGGGCCACCTTTGAGAGTGTGTTGGGTGGTCTTGGACAACAATACGGACGACTACTGCTATATCGACGAACTTATTAACTGGAAATGCGATCTTTTTCACACTATAGTAGACTTACCGCTTGTAATTATAAGATTTTTGGTCTGAACAAAATTAACTAATCTACCTGGAGACGGACACAATAGATACTTAATGATATGCGGAAAAGTAAGTATTAAAAGTCGCCCTCCCTTCCCCTCGCCGCGACTCTTGTCGTCTCACGCCAACTGTCCACAGACAAACTGTACACCTTATGCCCTACGTCTCTGTCCGATGTCTCACAGAATCCAAGTTCAATCTGTTGGATTACACACAATCACAGTACTGAAGAAAATACAGTAGAATTACCAATTAGAGTTATGGTGTTTAAAAGGCACGAAGGTTACCAAACTTTACAAAAATAAGGTTGACAATTTATTGACAAGTTATGTTTGTAGGGTGAGATTTTTAATTTAATTTACAGACACTTGACTATAAACACATCACTCGAATAATCTCCTACAAGGGACTTTCTAACATTTTACAGTTTACTTCTAAGTCTGTAATCTATTAAACAATTATTACTGTATGTTTGTAGCCTTAACACACACACACAAGGGTTCACTTAGCGCCGGGGGACCACCGGTCATGTATGTAACACACCGGGGTGACCACCGGTCATGTATGTAACACACCGGGGGTGGTGCTAGGTTCAACGGGTAGGGACTAGGATTCAAGTTGAAAATCGCTTTGCCCGGATTGCCCACGATTGCCGATGAATCGTGTCTTGACCGTTTTCACCTAGAAACAGATGCAGTACAATAGACGTGTAGTGTACTTTCGACTCTGAGGTTTGCTAAGTAAACCTATATTCAGACGTAGTGACATGCTGGTTTTCGTGACTTTGATCGTCGGTCCTTCTTCGTTCTTTTGTTGAAGTGAAGTGCATCGGTACTACTTATTGTACAGGAATGGAAACGACAAAAAACACTAGTTTTTCAAACACAAGTTCCAGTATTTAAGTCAAAATTAGGTTACCGGAGGACCACATTGAAATTTTATAATGACTATAGGTAGTAAGTTAATATTTAATTAAATTGCGTTATTTGCCTAATTTACCAATCGGGCTGACCTTCAAGGCCAATCCTCCCACGCGTCCGTCGCAGAGCAAGATTGACTTATGACCCAGTACAAATGTACCTACAAATACTTGACGGGGATTAATATTTAATATGGCGATGGGCGGGGGAAGGTGATCTCTAAGTGTGACAGGTTTGTGTGAGTGTGGACGAACCATACTGTAACTTTTTCAGTGTATTTTATTATTTATGTTTTATTTAATGTGTTTTTACTGACAAATTAGAAGTGTAGAACATTAGTACAGATATTACAACTCGTGGTTTAATAACTTTTTCATAACTATTCTCTTAGCTTTAGGATTGCTATGGGTGGGGATGAACACTATTTGTAGACTACGTACCAATCCGCGACGGAAAGAGACCAAATTCCGTCTAGTCATCAGGACGTTAGCCCAGCCCATTGGGTAGCCATGGCGTTTTTCTCACTAAGCGGCCACATAAAAGTTTGACGTAAAAGGCCCAAGCCAAGACTCCATTGTGTTTCTACTATAGCGCCACGCCCAGCGCCCAACACGTATTTTTATATAATTTTTTTTATTAAAACAAAATTACAAATTTAGGGAGTACTGGAGGGGGGGCGCCCTGCGGTAGTTAGTATTGGAGACGTCGCCCGGTAGTTAGACGACGACCGGCGCGGTGTAAAGCTTTTACCGAACTCCACTCGAGAGATTCGCCTCTTATGTCCTAAAACGTTATTGTGAGAGGAGTTTGTCTCGCTTTTAAGGTTGCAGCTCCGAAAACCAACTGTGGCGATTCTACCTCTTTTCTTGGTTGTAGAGTCGTCGAAAAACTCTGTTTATTACGTTGACGCACACAATTTATTAACGTACAAAAGTCGACGAGTATTATACGCAACCGCGCCTAGAAACACGGCNTTTTCACAACATGAATGTAAAGAGCAACTTCCAGGTTAAAGACACCTGTGAATAAATGTGTAGGAAAATGATGAATACACTAGATTTTCTAAAAAATATACAGATATATTTTTTAGAAAATCTAGTGTATTCATCATTTTCCTACACATTTATTCACAGGTGTCTTTAACCTGGAAGTTGCTCTTTACATTCATGTTGTGAAAAGGAGGTGTGCAGTTAGAGCTCCATTTTTCTGCAGAGTTTAGCCTCTGCAGTCATTTCAAAAATGATCAGGGCCACGGCCTTCACACTTTTCTTGTGTAAATTCCTATTTATTTTATTATTTTTGTATGACTTCAAAAGCTAGTTTTTCTTTAATTTAATAAATGGGCCAAGGTGGAGGTGCTGTCAATATGACGCTAAGTAATCTAATGACAACAGCATGGGTGTTTGCTACAAGGCTACTCTAAGAACACAGTTGCTCTGTAGGCACACCAGGGTCTACAAGCGCCAGATTTATTCATCTTTTACCTGCTCCCATCTGGAGCTCCGATCCTTTGAGACGTTCAAACATCCGGGCAGGTTTCCAGACTGGGACAAAAAATATTATTCAAAAAAACTTACATTCCATATGGTTGCATTCATGAAGAAGCTGTCTTTTCCGTCCCTGTCACTGATTAATGCCCGAGGCTGAGGAGGTAACGTTTTTACTATATATACACCGCTAGTTATCTTGTGTATTTCCCAAAGGGATCAATACACTTTATCTTTACATATAACAATACATAATCCATTATTTGTTATTATTTATTTTTCTAAATGTATTATTCTTCTGAATAGGAATCTTAAAGGTCCCCTATTATAATGTTTTTCATCAACATATAATAGGTCTCAGATATATACAAAACATGTTTCTGAAGTGTTTGGCTCGAAATACCAAACAGATCATGCATTGTAACATCCCATAAACCCCTCTGTTTCAGCCCTGTTTCAAAAGTGCTGATTCTCTGTCTGTTACTTGAAAATAAGGAGCCCCTCCCCACGCCCCTCTGAGAGATATTTGGTTAAAAAGAACACAATGGTGCTCTAGGAGTGGATTCAGGTGATAAGGTGTGTGGGGGGGGTGGGTTATTGGGTAATCTTTTTACCTGAAACTTTCTGAATCTCTTTAGACAAAGGGGACACATGTTTATGTATAAAAGACGTGAACAAGTGGATTTTGCATAATAGGTGACCTTTAAGCTGTCAGACAAATGTAAAATGTTACAATTAATTAAATGTTACAATTAAAGATGTATATTGTACCATATCAAATACTTATCTATGTCATAATTATCCCAACATAATTATCGGTCTTGCATTTCTATTTCAAAAACCATTGCATAGTATCAAAATGTAGTGTGAAGACAAAACGCAGGATCAGATACTACTGAAAACCCCATACATTATCAACATGGTGAACATTATCAAAAGATAATTTTAAGTCACACATTCGCACAAGTGTAATTGTACCAACCTTGGTATTAGTGGACCACATTTCATTTATTGTTTTATTCATGTTGGTTGTTCTGACTAGGTTGAGCTAACACGTTTGATGTCCTATCATATTTTCCCACCAGTTATAGTTACTAGTTGTCAGAACTTAATAAAGCTAGTAGAGTGGAATAATGCATGATGCCTGTGGCGCCGTATATGATGTACAGTATGTATGACTGTGATGCACTGTTTATGCAAATCAGGCGGCTTGGAAGTGTCGTGAAGAGCCAGAGTGATATCCTCATTTGACTGTGTGGATGATTTATAAACATTAGAGGGAATTACTTAACTTACATTAGTACTTTACATCATTTCATGTAAGGCAGCGGTAAAATTAGATCAACATATTAAAAAAAAACGCTACTAAATTCTGAGACGAGAAATTTATGGAGATGTAAATTATACACAAGCACTTGTGTTAAACATAGCACAAAGTGTATACGACATGTAAGGTGCAGTATAAGCATTGTTTCTATGGCAACCAAATGGAAACTATTAATATGAAAACATTGGAAACATGTAAAACAACAGTTGGCCATTATAGCAATGTTACCAGTATGGATGATAGTCATTATATATTTTGTGCATATAAAATAGATGTATTAACTTAAGAAACTCAGTGCTAGCATCAGCAGCACAAAATGAGCATAGAGAGTGCTTAAATCAGCTGCATTAGCAAGTGGGTTTACTGCACAAACACTACTGAATACACAACAAATCAAACAGCAACAGAGCACACGCAGAATGCAACACTATGACCCCAATCTGTAGATGTTTATTCAATCCACTAGTAAAAATATATACCATAATGTTGACAAAACAAATGGAAGCAGTCATTTGCAAATGTTGGCCCTCATCGCTCACTGCAAACCGGATATACAGTCAAATCCACACTTACACAATTGTAACTCATCTCACTTTCACTGACAGATGTTTTTATGACACTGGCATAACGAGGATTAGTTTTGCATTTCGTTCTGTAGAAATTAGGTTATGTTTCAAGCTATCTGTGCAGGCAGGGAGAGAGGAGAGAGATTAGAGACGCGAGTCACTAGCTCCAAAAAGATCTAAACACTTGTTGACAGCAGGGAGCGACCGCCTGAAGAACATGAGCCCCCTTTTTTAAAATTACATTTCCTTGTCAGGTTGAGTTCTCAGGTTGGAACATTCTATGTTCTCCCGTGTCCCACTATGTACAACATTCTTGATTTTTGTGTAAGAGGCAGTTCAGACTATTATTTAAAAAATACATAGTTTCCAGCACATTAGCTTCTTAATTCTGCAGCAAACCCACTCATAAACTGGAGAAGAAATACCGTAAACATAAGCAGAAAGAAAATATTCTCTCCAGCAGCAGGTGTCAGAGTTTAACTGAAGCCTGTGTCAACTCCTCATGGTTCAACATGTTTCATGCTTCTTTTCACATCTACAGGAAACAACTACTCATAACCAGGTATGTATGCTAGTGATCCCACTGCAAACTGTACTGTATGTACAGAAAAAAAACGATTTATTTCAAAGGTCAGGAGCCCCATTGACAGCAAATCATTTGTTGAGAAAAATGCTTTCCTTTGTGAGAAGTAATATCTACACAGATAATGAAAATATTTGATTTGTAGTGTTTTTTGTGTAAGATAATAAATTAGTAATGACTCGCTTTTTCACAGTTACACATTTTGATTGCTTCTCTGAGTTTATGTTTATTAATCAATAAAATAATGGCAATTGCTATCAAATGTTTTGTAAAAATAATTCATCAAATATACTGTATATATGCAAATATGAAAAAACTTAACCTCCAACTTTTATTTGGAGAGCAGATGTGAAATGTTTTCAAAGTTTAAAAACGGTACTTCAGGAGTTGCATTTAGAATTACTGCAGAAGAGAAACAAACCATTTCTGATGGCTAAGGCAATGAGTTTATAATGTAATCTTTAACCTTTATGCCCTTTTAAAACACACACACACAAACTGTCAGTCCGTTGGATAATATAAACACATCAGCAGTCTCATGCTGGGATTTGTTTTTACATTTGATTTGACATTTAATGACTCTTGGAGGCATTCATCTTCTTTGCAGGGAAATTGTTGCCGTGTTTCTCGCTGTCCCTAAAGTCTTTGTAAATATGAAGTTCTCTCAGGGTTACCACTTCAGCTCAGTCAAGTATTCATTTCCAACATGTTTTTGTAAGAATAATAGTCAAAATAACTTCTTCAGTGTGAGAACAACAATTTAGCCAGAATCTTTCATCAGAAGGGGCAGACTTCGAAATATCCTCTTTTAAAAAACAAATACTCAAAATGCAGTCAAACAAAACACAGTCCACATTCAAAATGTATCTGCATTCAGAGCAGCAGTTTGTCCCTTGATTGTGTATAAACAAAGTATAATGTAAAAATAGTTTATCTTAGAATACATCGTTTGAAAAGCATAAAAAAGGACTCTGATAAGTCCACTGAGGTACAAAGTAAGCTGATAAAAAAAAGTAAAATAATATTGCTTTGTATGCTTTTTTTTATCCATAATTCCTAATAGTTTTTTTTGTATTAACAATACAAAGATAGTTCTATTCGAACAAAATCAGGGGTTGAAGATCTGACCCTTAATGACAAATTCAACTTAATAATATAAACATAAATAAAAAAAGAAACATAAATGGCAGGGTTTTGTACGGAACTCAACAGCATTTAGTTTTTTCTTCATTAATTTGTAAATCAATATAAAATGGCAAAAACAAACCCACCCACACTCACTGGTGGACCTCTGGAAATCAATTTGAGATTTAGGTTTCTGGCCGTTGTGGCTGATAGCCTGTGTTACAAAAGGGGGATTTGAATTGATAAGAAATGTAATTTGATAATGTACAAAATTCATCACATCGCTAAGAGCCTTTATTCCGTCTCTTTAGACAGACTCATCTATTATGTAGAGATTCATGAGTCTGAAGAGAGAGGGAGGGGAGAGAGATGAAGAGAAAGAGAGAGAGAGAGAGAGAGAGAGAGAGAAAAAACCAAATGAGATAGATCAGGACCGAGATATTTTGTGAGATCTGCGGTAATTAGATGGATTAATGAATCAGAGACAAACCCGCCCCAAATGGAGATTAATTCCTATGACGTGACCATCATGTTATGTATTTGTCAATGTCAAGCAAGTATTTTATTAATAAGCCATATATGTCCCTGTAGCTAATAAAGGGGCAATACGTCTAATTCACAAAGTAACATATAATCTGGTTGAAGAAGTGATGGGATATAATGAAACAGAGTGAAAGAGAGAGAGGTGTTAGAAAGCAGTCATTGGTCTTTGACAGGATTTAATTTTAATCATCGTTAGCCAATGATTTATGCTATTATGAGTTTATGCATTTGATTTACGATGCGTATATGCTAATTTCCTGTGTGTGTGTATACCCTGTACTTGCATGTTTTTCATCCATCCATCCATCCATCCATCCATCTTCTCCCGCTTATCCGTGGTCGGGTCGCGGAGGTAGCAGTTCCAGCAGAGAGCCCCAAACTTTCTTTTCCCTGGCCACATCAACCAGCTCTGACTGGGGGATCCCAAGGCGCTCCCAGGCCAGCGAAGAGATATAATCCCTCCATCTGGTTCTAGGTCTACCCCTTGGTCTCTTCCCAGCTGGACGTGCCTGGAACACCTCCCTAGGGAGGCGCAGGTGGCATTCCTAACTAGTGCCCGAACCACCATCAACTGGCTCCTTTCGACGCGGAAAGGATGGTGGGGGGTGGAGCGGTTCAACTCCGAGCCTCCGGTATGACCGAACTTCTCACCTTATCGCCCTAAGGGAGACACCAGCCACCCTGCGGAGAAAACCCATCTCGGTCCGCTATGTTACCCGCGACTCGTTCTTTCGGGCATGGACCCATCTCATGACCAATAGGTGAGGGTAGGACGAAAATGGCGCGGTAGACAGAGGCTTTGCTTCTGTCTTAGCTCCCTTTTCGTCCAAAAACGGGCGGTAAAGAGACGTGCAGTACCGCTCCCGCTGCCCGATCTCCGGACCCATCTACGCTCCATTGTTCCCTCACCTCGAGAACAAAGACCCCGAGATACTTGAACTCCTTCACTTGGGAGTAAGGACTCATTCCCTACTTGGACGTGGACCAGTCCCATCGGTTCCTGCTGAGAAACCATGGCCTCAGATTGGAGGTGGCTGATCCTCATCCCAGCCGCTTCACACCTCGGTTGCGAACCGAGATCCAGTGAAGGCTGAAGGTCGCAGACCGAAGAAGCCATGCAGAACCACATCATCTGCCAAAAAGCAAGTGGTGCCAATCCTTAGTCCCACGAACTTGGCGCCAGACCCCTACCCCACGACTACGGCCTCGAAATCCAGATCCATGTTATATCTACAAACAGAGATTGGTGGACAAAGCGCAGCCCCGTGGCGCGAGGCCAACCCTCACTGAAATATGGTCCGACTACTGCCCGAGGACCCGGGGACACAGCTCATCGCTTTGGTGAGTTTACACCGAGATTGGATGGCCCTGAAGTAGGAACCCCCTTCACCGCCATACTCCCGCAGGCACCCTCCCACAGTGACTCCTGGGAACGCCGGTCATACAGCCCCTTCTCCAAGTCTACAAAAACACATAGTAGACTGGGATGAAGCGTTGACCTCCAGGCCCCTCCAGGATCCTTGCAAGAGGAGTAAAAGCTGATCCGTCGTTCGCCACGACCAGGGACGGAATCCGCATATGATTCCTCCTCAATCTGAGGTTCGACAATCGGCCTTGACCTCCGTTTCGAGTTACCTTAGAGTAAACTTTCCCGGGGAGCTGAGTAGTGTGGAGGCCTCTGTACATTGGCACAACCACCCCTTCTGATCCGCCTTTTAAAAAGGGGAACCACACACCCCGGTCTGCCACTCCTTCGTACTGTTCCGACTTCCACGCACGTTGATGAACGTGTCAACCCATGACAGTCCCTCAGACACCCGAGAGCGGTTCAGCATTTCTGGGCGGATCTCATCCAACCCCCGGGGCTTTGCCCACTGTGAAGTTGTTGACGGACCTCACGTGGACCTTCCCCCCCGGGAGATTGGTGTCGATCCCCCGTCAATACTCCAGCTCTCGCCCTCTAACCATGTAGAGGGCGGACGTTGTCGGGTTCAGGAGTCCTCAAAGTGCTCCTTTCCAACGCCCTAATGACACTCATCAGTTGGAGGTCAATCAACGTCCCATCCTACTGTACCAGTGGATGGTTCCCTGCTTGTCCCTCCTGAAGAGTGATACGGCGTTCCAGAACACTTTGGTGGCTAGCCCTGCTCCGAATATGTGCTGTGTCTGTCTCATGTCGTGGTTGCTCCGAACTTCCCCTCACACCCGCGCTTGCCTCGGCGCCAGGCTGAGGCTGGCTGCCCTGTTGCGACCTGTCCGGTACCTGCAACTGCCTCGGGAGTCCCCCAGGCATAGACAAATCCCTGAAGGCTCGTCCT
>NW_011365379.1:120758-124668 GCF_000735185.1 Notothenia coriiceps | reverse complement strand
GCCAGAAGCAAAAGCTCTCTGTCTACCGCGCCATTTCGTGTCTACCCTCACCTATGGTCATTGAAGGATGGGGTCATGACGAAAGAACGAGGGATCGGGCGGGTAACAAGCGCCGAGATGGGTTTTCTCCGCAGCGGTGGCTGGTGTTCTCCCTTAGGATAAGGTTGAGAAGTTCGTGGTCATCGATCAGAGACTTCGGAGTTTGAGGGCCGCTCCTCACTCGCGTCGAAAGGAGCCAGTTGAGGTGGTTCGGGCACCCTTAGTTAGGATGCCGACCTGGGCGCCTCCCTACGGGAAGGTGTTCCAGGCGACGTCCAGCTGGGAAGAGACCAAGGGGTAGACCTAGAACCAGATTGGAGGGATTATATCTCTTCGCTGCCGGGAGCCGCCTGGTGGGACTCCTCGCCAGTCAGAGCTGGCTTGATTGTGGCCAGGGAAAAGAAAGTTGGGGGCTCTCTGCTGGAAACTGCCTACCTCCGCGATTCCGACCACGGATAGGCCGGGAGAAGATGCGATGCCGATGGACGCTTAAGACAAATAGCCGTTGCCTTACTGTTTGAACTTAACGTCCCAACGGCCACTTGAACATATTACCATATTACCTACCATATTCACGTTATTTACTTCTTACTTCCGATTTCTCTTGTTCTTCTCCCTCCATTCGTCTTGGTTTTTCTTCAAGTTTTTATTTGTATTCTTCTTCAAAGTGTCATGCTATCTCACTGTTGTCGAATGGCACCAACTCAGCAGGCGCGGCGTCACCCGCACAGGAGGCCGCAATGTAGATACGCTCACATCAAAAAACCCCCTCTATACTCCATAGACGGCCGGAGGTGGGCAGCGTTCAGATGAAAGAGACAGTCCCAATCACAATGGCTGACGTCCATACCTGACGTCTCACGTCGCTGCCGTCAATGTGTAAGAGACGGAGCCGGTAATGACATAGGCTACCACGGACACATTCTGGTACGACAGCGCCGGGACGCGCCAATGCGAAGTGCGCCTCAAACTGCAGTTCATCTAGCTGGCCAGTAGGAGCAGTCTGCAGAAGGGAGGCCAATAGTTCCATTAGACCCCCAATGGTTAAAATGCCAAACTTAGAGGCAGAATTAATCTACATTAAAACTATCTTATAGTTAATATCCCTTCATTAATATGGATTGGGGCGGGTGAAAATTTTTCTCAAGTCATCTGTTTAATTAATATTAAGCCTTAAAGCTTTTGCATAAATGAGGGCGTGGTCACTTTGATGGACATGTACATGCCTCACTGTCAGCTAACAGCAACTTGTCCACTCTGCTAGGCTACAACCATAGAGGCTACAACGTTAGTTAGTTGTAGTTACTGTACTTGACCCTTTAGCTTTAGCCGTGTTCGTGGTGATTGTGCCTTTTAGGGAATATTGTTACAAATACCAGACAATTAAAATGTTGTGCTGTGCGCTTGAATGTACTAACAGAACTTCCAAGAAGTCTAAAATGATAATAGTATACATGTCCCGTTCGCAGGTGTTTGTGTGCTTGGTAGCTTAGCTTGTTACTTATTAGCCAGCTAAGGACATAACCCTTTATACTATATACATTTTAGTTTATGATTCAGCCTTGGGTAAGACTTTTATAGTCTATGGCTATGACGCCCATAATGCTAAACGGGAGCAAATGTTAATAGGGGACCCAATTATCTCAGTGGTGGCCGCCGGAGCTAACGGAGCCGCAGGGGGCTAGCTCCAGCCGGCGTCCCGGAGTTAGCCCACTGCGGGTCCGTTAGGTCCGGGACCGGGCGGTGGAGTCCGTCATTTCTTAACGTGTGAATGACAAGCATTAAGAATAACAAAACATAGCTAATTCTCTTGCAGATTGTCTCATTTGATTATGAATGTAACGTTTATATAGGGGAACTACACTGTTAGCAGTGACTTGGTATGCATGTATTTCATGTTAGCTTAGCTTCTTAGCCTGAGCTAGCTCTGTTTACTTCCAGTTCGGAGGCAGCAGGTCCCGCCTCGGCTCCGCCTCTTTGCCCTTATTTGGAGCAGGCGGGATTAGACTCTGACGTCGCTGTCAAGCGTTAGTGGCCGACTCCGCCTACTAAGGGCTTCTCGGCAACTCTGCAGAATCCTATGGGTGACGTCACGGACACTATGTCCATTTATATATACAGTCTATGCGTTTCACCAACGAGGCGTTTTGGGGAGGTCTTTTCTGTTTTAGAGTTTTACTCGCTACAGGGTGTACTTTAAGGGTTTTGACTCTGCACACCGTTTACATGCAGAAAAACCTTCATAACACACAAGGGGACGGGTAATAACCGGAAAAACATGACATGGGAGCTTTAATAATCAAACAATCAAAGGCTGCAGCACTACTTGAAGTTCCGACGCCTGTTGCTGCAGACATGTTACAGTCCCTGCTTGCATCAAAAGTTGAACTGAGGCAGTGTTGGTGTGCTGTAGGAATAAATCATGCTCAGTTTTTAATGTCTGAAGATGATGATGATGGTCAAATCTGCCCGTCTTCCTCCAACTCTCTGGTCCTTTTAAACGAGTGGTTCTGCAGCCTCAGTCCCGCGCTTTAATCCCTCAGATCAGATGTGTACCTCCTGCTGGGTTTCTGCCTTTAATCTTCCCGGCCTGGCTGGTCCTGGTTTGATCTCGGTTTGTTGTGAGTCAGTGCGGCCTGGTGTAGTGTTACTGCAGCGCTGCATATGTGTGATCATGTAGCAGCAGCAGCAGGCCTGTGGTTTGTGTTGCCGTTGTGGTTGTTGTTTTGCAGCTTGCAGCTCCTTTCAGGTTATCCGTTATTTTGAAGCCGTTGATCTGGGAACATCAGGAGTGGTTCTCTGCGTTACTATCATGAGTCCTATCCTTTCCCAGTCCTGTATGTCTGTGTTGATGCTGCCAGCGTCTGTGACCTTGTGAGACAAAACATATTTGGTTATTGGGATGTTACGTTTATGCAGATCTTCCCAAGGATCTTCCCTGTTGTTCTTCAAATGGCCTGTTTTGCACTGTGGTGACCTTTTTAATAAAGCTAATAAGCAATTTTGAATAAATTTACTGAACTTCAGAGACTGGAAGTATTCATTAGTTTTGGTTGTGAGAATTACTATCAGTGACAACTTGTTAAGTTGTGAGAAAATCCTCCTATGATGGCAGCTGCTTTTGTGGTTTTTACTTAGGGGCCCTATTGTGCTCATTCTCAGGTTCATATCTGTATGTAGTGTCTCTCCTGTGACATGTCTCCATGCTTTAATGTTCAAAAAGCTCTTTATTTTTTTCATACTGCCTGTGCTGCAGCACCTCTGTTCACCCTCTGTCTGAAACCAGAGCCCAGTCTGCTCTGATTGGTTAGCTGGCTGGCTCTGTTGGGATTAGTCGACGTTTCACTTCGGTTAAATGGATTCCTTGCGTCCCTCACTTGCGTCGTTTCCCTGTGACTAGTCCCTCCCACCAGGGAAGCATGAAGAGCAGAGTCCTGCATCGGGCCGGGTACCCGACGGGTGACCCGCAAAAAAGGTGATTCGCGGGTGGTATTTTTTCAAACGCTTTTTTCCGGGTTCGGCTCTGGGTAAAACAAAGATGATGCGGGTCGGGTCGCGGGTGTTTCATAATAAATATATTAAAATAATAATATTTTAGTGTTTAAATCCTCAGACCTCTCCCCCGCGGGACCGCGCATGACCATAACCCAGCTCTGGCAGCGATCAACCTGCTTCTGAGCGCGCACATTCGAAATGGCTGAGGTGAAGCTCTCAGCGGAGAAATACAGCATTTCAATAAAACACTTCCTTCAAGAGCGAAACCAACGTGGAGGCTTTGGTTGTAACCCAGATGAGAAAATAACCAACAATCCCATGCTATTTTGAGCCCCAAATAATAATATGAATAATTGCACGTTTCACTGCTCCATAT
>NW_011365379.1:84569-120713 GCF_000735185.1 Notothenia coriiceps | reverse complement strand
TTTGGATTAATCACGGTTTTTTATTTAGGAGGAGATAATAAACCATCACATAAACACAATCTTCCTCCTACAGCTGGGTCTCGCTCCAACAACACGTCCAGAACAGAACGCTTATATTACGTAGCTTCTTTCCACTTGTGTTTGTTTGTACAAAGTGTGAACTTTGTTGTCGGTGGCACACAGACGAACTACTCACATTACTGAGAAAACAAAATACTAAAAATAAAAGACTTTTTACACCAAAGTGGCTTGGGCACCAGTATAGCATAGCATAGCTATGACTCTATAGACCAGTATTATAGCTCTATACTTTAAAAACAGGTATGCAAGCTCGGGATCAATTTGACTTTTTTTCAATAATTCGGTTTCCTTAATTGGACAACTTAGCTTATTTAAAAAATAACGAAATAAGAAAATCGGTCCACCACTTTTTTATTCCGCTTCGCGGGTATGACGTAAAGTAAAGTCCCATTTTTTTTCACTTAAAAGATAAGAGCTAAATTTTACATTGAGTACTGAGATCAATGACAGAAGAGAAATAAAAAATAATAAAAAAAATAATAAGAGAATAATAGGTTTTGAGTACGTCCAAATAAAATATAAAATATATATATATAAAGGATATAATATATACTCGACCGTTAATGAGTACAAAGAAAGGAAGAATAGAGAAGAAGAGAAATAAGATAAACAAAAAACATTACAAAAAAGGATGTTTATTATTACTTTTACTTATACTGAGTTACCCGTCAAAACATATGAAATAAATTTTTTGGACTCAACGACTCGACACACAACGTGAATTTTGACGTAAGGTAAAATAAAACTACCCGTGTTTTCGTGTTGAAATAGGTTGGTCCACTTCTTGTCGGGGTCTTGTTTCTTGTGTAACATTGTATACACTGTTTATCCCGTCATCTCTTACTTTTCACAGAGTGGACGATTAGTTACTCGACACTGAGACTCAGCCGGAGGTGGTCGTACAGAGAACTGCGCTATCCAGTCTAGTGTCCCCGACTTTGGCGTCTCCTCAATATCGTGGACCTTGCCCCTTCTTCCCGAACATAGACCTGCTCTCTCTCTCTCTTTTTGTCGTTTAGATGATGTAAATAGAAGTTCCTACATGTGACCTGACACCTTAGTGTTATATCTTAGAGGAGTTTGTATATTGATTACGTTGACTGGTCATATGTCTACTCGGCCGCATTATCTTCTGCACTCATGTCTCTTTTCTTCAGTTCTGATTTCCCCGCTGTGAGTATCCTCGTGTGTGTGTGGCTGTGTCCGTCTCCGTCACTCCCAAGTCCCACCCTCCTATGTTTGTCATTGGTTGGGTTCAGCTGTCAATCCACAGCAAGCATGAACTAAGCTTTGTGGTTGGCTGGCCGTAGTGGTGCGTTCAATGGCAATCGGCCAAATGTTTATGGAGACTTCCACAGCTGTACAAGCAGGGCGAGTGCGGGGGAAATACGGATGAGAACTAGCTTTGTAGCTATAATCCGGCATATTTACATTTGTTTTTATACTGATGTTCATTAATGTGCATTGTCCCTATTCAAATAAATATAAAAAAATATATATATATATCGTTTATACCATTGCTTTTTTTATATTGATTTCTTGAATGTTCATATCGAGATATCGATACGATAACGATATATCGTTCAGCCCTAGTTTGAACCACTGACATGTTCACCATTAGAAAATGGACAAAGTGACACCATATGGCATAAATCCATGCCCTGATAACGTGGCACCCTTAAGGCCCCTACACACCGGGCCGATTTTCGGCTTCGATAGATGTCGATAGATGTCTGGCCGTCGATGAGCGTCCTGTCGCCCTACTCAGATTGGTGTGTACTGCACCGTCGTGTCTTTTCGGCCGTGCCGACACCTTCCGCTGCCGATTCAACATGGCTGTCGGTAAAAGGCTGTCGGCTGAAGAAATCACTCGATTGGACGTTCAGCTTAGCGAATCAGTGCATGAGAAGCGAAACGGAAGTGAGGACCCCAAACAAACTATTAAGAAGGCAAATCTGAGACACGCTATTAGTTGTTTGTTTATATCACGCAGTCTGTTTTTCTTCTCTCGGTGAATCACGCAGTCTGTCTTCCGGTTGTTGCCTCTGTTGAATGACGAATACACATTACCGCTGCCTGCTGGTAAGGAGAGTTATTGCCACTCACGCGTGCACAGTTCGTACGTACTACTTGGTCGTCGGCTGAAGTCTTTGCGGTGTGTTCCAGTGCGAAACATGGCCAAGACGCAGGAGACGTGAGGCGACACAAAAGTCGGGTCCGTCGGGACGTGTTCTTTGGTGTCAGATTGGTGTGTAGGGACCTTTACACGTTTGTTTCTGTCATTGTTCATAACTGCTGTCATGACCTTTCAGCTTCTTTTGTACATTTAGATACTCTGTGTTATATCCTATGAATGCAAACTGAACATCTTTGAATTGTAGTCAAAAAGACTAAACCACTAATTACTTAATCCGGAAAATAAACAACAGATTATTGGACAATGAAAATAATTGTTAGTTGCAGCCCTAAATAATACATTCTGAATAAGGGATACACTAAATAAAGAACATAATGTAATAAATAATATAACCCGAATATAATCTGAATCTCTACTGCAGCTGCCATTACACACCGTTTTTAAGACTCTAAATCAGCTGCTGTTACATCCCACTCTGTCTTTGTCCTAAACTAGCATGTTTAAACTTTAGTTGGCTAAGGCCCCGGCCCCACGAGGACGATAACGGTCGTTTGCGTTACTGTTTAGTGTCATATAGACCGTTCTGCCACACTACAGTAAACAACTGCGGTAACGATAACGGGTCCCAAGGTGAATAGCACGGCATACGCAACGCTCTGGGGGGTCCAACGGCTCCGTGTGTAGGACCTATACGATCATTTTGTGAAAATGATGAGGCAATAGCCCTGCCTCTCCCCACCTCTGCTGCTCACCCCCGCGTCAAAGTAAACTGCACACTGAATTCAGATTATTTATCTTTCTCTCGATATGGACATAAACGCGAGTGAAGTCTAATCTGACAGGACGGAGACACGCAGCTCTGCTCACCTGCAGCTCCTCCCGCTGTGATGCAGCGGTGAACGGAGCAAAACACACACTTCAAGTCAGATCATCACCCTTAGCTATTTTAATTACCTCTCAAACTACCTAAACTATTTATAAATATGTTTATTTTTACTGTCGGCCAGGTCACTCATTACTGGATCAGCTGCTGCATGAGACAGACACTAAAATGGATAAAATGGCCCGACTTTTGAGAGAGCGAAACGTCACAGATTACCCGGCATGCCTGAGAAGTACCCGTATGTGCGCTCATAGCGCATGCGCAACTTTAACCAAAATGCAAAGAATTATTGCACTGTATATATATATGTATATTAATATATATATATATACAGTGCAATAAGCTTCTTANGAACCGTGCAGAGTTTTTCGCCAGTCAACGTATTAAAGTTTAAATCTTCCGGACAAAATTATAAAAGTGCCGGTCAAAGGTCTTCTTTGTTTTTTATTGAGCTTTAAAACAAATGAATAACGACTCTATATAATATAATAATAAAATACACGGGGCCTCTCTTTTTCCTCTCTTTGGACAGCGTCAGTGTCTGTCTCATGCAGCAGCTGATCCAGTAATGAGTGACCCGGCCGACAGTAAAAATAAACATATTTATAACTAGTTTAGGTAGTTTGAGAGGTAANGAGGACGCATACGGCAAAACGCATAGGATTAACGCAATCTCCAAAAAGCTGCTGTCTCGTGTGGACAGACACTATCCGGTGAATATTGCATGTGGACGGAAGCTTTTTGGAGATTGCGTTAATCCTATGCGTTTTGCCGTATGCGTCCTCGTGGGGCCGGGGCCTTAGTAGATAGGCCAACACTTTAACGCTGACTTAATGCGACCACCCGTGGGCTTCCCTTGTCCAAGATTGGTCGGCACAGAAATCCAAGGAAGCCCCTTCTCACCTTCCCAAGTTCCCTTAGACTTATACTCAAATATTATTTTGAAGCCCTTTTGAAGTATGTGACCTTTATTAGTGGCTAAATATGTTTTGTCTTCACTGAATATTGTAAATGTGTCCTCCAGTTCCACTTTAAACCAAAAAAGAATGTAATTACTATGTGCATGTGTGATGTGTCTCTGTTACACATGCTGCATAATGACGCCTTATCACCTGTGATGGATGACGGTTATTATGTTTTTAATTCCTCAGGGTTTACATTCCCCATGGTGCCTAAATCTTTGAAATCTCAATAGTTGCCCTGTGTCTGGAGGGAATACTTGTGAGATATAGAGATTGCAATACACATGGACACACATCGCTTGCACATAAACATTTTTATTTTGCTACTCATTCCTCTATCTAACAACACAATCCATTAGAACAAACATTTAAACTTCCCAGCACTCCAATCATTCCCGGAAACCCATTACTATTTTTCAAGAACAAAAATAAATAAAAATGTCACTGCATGTCCTTGAAACCACTCAGTGTTTTGTTCCTCTCTGCTGTCTGCCCTTCCATCAGTGCTAATTATACTAAATGAGTTTTAACCGGGGCTGCTGAAGCCTGCCTGATGTTGGAGATTTAGAGTCAATAGGCATGTAATGGCACTCTGTCTTTGTCCGTCATTAATCAAGGTTATGTATGTCGCAGACTAGAGGACCGGAAGAACACGTGTCAATTAGCACCAAACAAGCAATAGGGGTGTCGATGAGGTTTGGAAACAATGCTAATCTTTGTTTGAATTTCACAGAGTAATTAAAACAAATATACATGTACATTGATCATTGTGATGGAAACTTCTGAAGCATGGAGACAGGACTCAGAGAGACACGAGGAGAGAGCTGGAACTTTGATGGCAAACACTGACTATTTATTTGGAGCTTCGGCCGGATTATTCACAAGACATGTGCTGAGCCACGAGTTGACACACACACACAGTAGATGCCAAACCAATTCTGAATACATTTTCTGTAGTTTGAGGTTTTAACTAGTTCGGAGTGTAATAATCAACATTCTTCATCAGCGAGACGAAAGAAATATGGACCTTGAATCTAACTTGAGCTGTTGTCCATAGAAAAGAATGTGCGCCACAGAACCTACGTTCCTGAACAATAAACTACCTCATGGCAGCATGTGCTCTGTCATAGCCTCAACAATGCGCCCTAACTGCCCCTCCTTAAGAGAGATAGCAGCAATACCCAAGGCCGTAGACCTATGCCATTGGAAAAGAGACAGTGAAAAGAGAAAACGATTAACTGTGTCAAAGGTTGAATACCTAAGCAAATTATTCTCTTACAATCATATTTACAGATAAAGTAGTTTGGCCTTTCGAGTTTTCTTCCCTGGCCTAAATCCTTTTTGTTGTTCATTTTGAGTTTTTGCCACCAGGATTTCCTACCTCCTCAGTGGAAGAGGCAACTTAAGATCGTACCTCTCTCAGATATGAACTGGATAAATCTGACTTGCAATAACTTGAGCAATTTTATTTGGATTGGCCTCTCAAAGTTTTATGAAAATGCTCCCCATGCCACAAACATTTTATGGAAGGTCAATTTGATCTGCAGGGGGAAATGCTAAAGCTCTTTCCAAAATGATGGAGTGGAGCGTTGTAGTGCACAGTCTAACTCATTAGCTAAAGGTTGGTCTTTAACAGCCATACCCTCCGAAATCTTCTAAAATAAATATGTATATTTGAAAGTCTGACGTATCATCTATGCCCTTTCTTAGCAAAGGCCTGCTTTCTGTTAAACTACATATATTTAATTGATGTACTACATAAAAGTTATATTTAGAGAAACATAAAAACAAGAGAATGGAAAAGTCTTTGCCCTCTCTCTGTTCGGCATCACATACGCATCATTTATTTATGCAACAGTCGTCTCTTCCACTATGCTGAAGTACTTCAATGGTAGTGCTGCAAATATGGAACAAAAATAGTGGTTCCTTGCTATTTAAAAAAAAAATTCCATTCACAAATCCAAGGTTTTTGTGAGACAGTGTGCCTTGGAGTGGACTACATATTTTATCAGAAAATGAATGTAACTTACTGTCGATAACAATGATTAACATAATGCCACTTTCTTAGCTGGCTGTTGTCAAGATCAATTTACCCTTAATTAATAACAATATGCATCCTTATGTACCTAATAAGCATCTAACCATCTTGATAATAGGCTCTAAAAATGTTTATCAATCAATGATGGTCTTGAGTCCTACCTCTCGAACCGGAAACACTTTGTCACCATCAGCGATCCAGTTCCCCATTGGCCCCAGTCAACCAAGGTGTACCTCAAGGCTCTGTGCTTGGACCCCTCCTATTCACCATTGACATGCTCCCACTTGGTCAAATCATCCGCCACCATGGTCTCAGCTCATACGCCGATGACACACAGCTCTATCTCTACACCAAACCGACCGCTCAGCTCCCCCCCTCAATGCCTTGTCAACTGCCTACAGGACATAAACAACTGGATGTCATCAAACCTCCTCAAACTAAACAGCAATAAAACAGAGCTTGTGAATGTGGCTCCCAAGGCAGTCCCTCTGCTTCCACTCCAATTCATTTAATTTTTCACTTTATTATTTGCCCCTTTGTGTTTGTTTGTTTGTTTTTTCACCTTGTAAAGCGGCCTTGGATCCCTTGAAAGGCGCTATACAAATGTAATCTATTGTTATTATTATTATTATTGAAAAGGTCATAGTAGCTTATACTGTACATACAGCTTGAAAGCATCAACATTTTCATCAACAGGAGAGCTCCAGCTGGGTTTGAGGCACTGACCATGAACCACTTCATTTCTGATTCCTGTCACAAAAAGATGTTCATCATCAGTCATAAATCAGACATTGCCAATATTATCTGCCTTCAAAAGCAGTTGAAACAACCAGTCTTCTTTGGGGGTATTACTGCTAATCACAGTTTACAGATAATACCCATTAGGCAGATATGGATCGGAAGCATTTTAGCAGGTCAAAGAGTCCCGTTATATTGTTTGGGGAATCCAATCATGTATAACATCCTATTGTTCTATTTCAACTTCATGTTGTTTGATAATATAATAAGTAGAACCACTTGAGAAGCAGATAAGGCTTGTTCACCTTGCTTTAGAGTTAATGGTCAGAAAAACCTAATACAGCTTTAAGTGTTTTTTGAAGACTTTAATCTTAATCATCCTTACTTTATATTTATTTTAGTTCTGTGATGTATGATCTTTTGTAGAATGTTTGAGAGTTAATATTCGGGTGTCAACTAGGCCAGACACTTGCAGATTTTTTCATTACTAAATAATTTGCCCTTTTCTTTAGGAATATGACAAATCATTGCTTTGAAACATTCAGTGTCAGTAAAACGTGGGAAATGTATGTCATTATTAACATTTCCAAGCTGTTGACTTGTTCAAATATCTTGTTTTGTCAAACCAACAGTCCCAAACCAAAACATATTCCATTAACCATCATGCAAGAGAAAGAAAAG
Organism: Notothenia coriiceps; assembly: GCF_000735185.1. Taxonomy (NCBI): domain Eukaryota; kingdom Metazoa; phylum Chordata; class Actinopteri; order Perciformes; family Nototheniidae; genus Notothenia; species Notothenia coriiceps. The sequence goes on along the minus strand of NW_011365379.1, from coordinate 113,193 downwards.
CATGAAATCCTCAAATGTAAGGAGCTGGAACCAGCAAAGATGTATCACTTTTGCTTAAACAAGACTAAGCTAACTAGTTCAAGCTTAAATTGTTTGTAATTCTTTGTATTAATCGACCAAACATTGTAGCTCTAGTGCACTCAAAACACTAATGGCAAATCACGGATATCTTATGTACTTAACTATCACTTTTACAACTATTATTTTATCTAATTATTACTTTTTTCACCCTTAAATGAATATGATGCCCATGCTGCTCTACATTTTGGAGAGGAGACATTATGTCCTGACATAGAGTTACATTGTAATCTCTTTTAAGTCTTGCCTTCTAATTTACATCGTCTATTACCATGCGACTAACGACTCTGACCTTCTCCTCTGTTAAACACCAGCCAGCAGAAGAGATGGGGCGGGGGCGATGAAGGGATGATGCGGTGATGGGGGCTGAAACCCCTTGAAAAAAAGGGAGTGAGAGCGAGGACAAGATGACAGAGAGAAGAAGAGAGACAAGATTTTTAGGGCCCTGGCATTCACTAAAGTCATAAATCTGTGGTTTATAGTGAAATGATGGCAGATAATGTAAGTAAAGGTCATCGCAGCATGTCAGCCAACAATAGATCAAGGGGACTGATGATTGTGGTCACACGCTGCTAGAGATGAATCCTGTACACTTCATTCTTTCAAACAGCTTGTTTCTTTCTCTGCTGCGATTTGTGTTCATTTTTTGTCGTTATCTTTAGAGCCTGCAAATCTTATGTTTTGTATTACAGCAACAGCCACCTGTGAAGTATGCCGCAGAGATACTGCCTGCATAAATTGTTGCTGATAGCCACTAGACAGAATGTGTTAACATTGTGTTTAACAGTCAATATTTTATCATCACTGTGGGAGCTCAGGCATGAATATCTCAAAAATGTGCTTTTCAATTAACAGTTTGTTCCTGTTAAGAAAGAGATGATTGGAAAATAATTCAGCAATTACGGGCCTTGACTTGATGTGTAAGTATTTCAACTGATATGCCAGACAATGTAAATTGTCATTCATGTGGTGTATCCAAAATCTTAATTGATTTTCACACTTTTTTGCAGCTTTTAAAACAGAAGCCCAATTCTTGTATCTCACATTTCCTTCCGATGTGATCATAATACAAGTATGCAAAATGTGTCCTGAAAAGCTTGTATTTGCTCTGTTCCAAAATATATTATTCAAGATTCAAATAAATGATTTGACTGTGTTTGATATTGGGCAGGGAATCCAATTTCCTATTGATTTTTCATATCAGCTTTCTGCTCCTCAAATCGTAAAGGTCCATCACATAAACAAAACACTCATGATCACATTTATAATGTCCGAGTTCACCTCTGTTTTATGTCCCCCATGTTTAGCGGTCGCACAAGGATGTGTAACTCAAACATCTTCGATTTTTAATGACAACAGGACTATTGTTAAACAAAAATATTGCTGACAGATTTACAGCTTCAGCCTGCTCGGGTTGCTTCAGTCCAACAGAACAGTTGCTCTAGTTTGTAGGCTAAAAATTCATTTTATATGGAACATTTAGTTAAAGGTGAAACAATAACTAGTTACAAAATTATCTCCTGTCCCTCATTGTTTACTCCAAGTGCTCAACCACAAATTATTGTTACAGTGAACCTGTGACAATCAGTCAGCTCTTTACAAGTTGTTATGAAGAATATGAATGCCTTATCCTGCATGACTATATTCTACAAATGTTAGGGCCCACAAGGTATAAAGGTTTTCCCTCAATTACATCCTCATTACTGCTAACCACATAATACCACATTAATACAGTATGTACAGGACAAATCATTCATCCTTAATTATAACTTAATAAATACTATCTCTTCCTACTTGAAGGTGGGGTAGGTACGTTTGAGAAACCGGCTCGAGATACACTTTTTGTTATATTCCATGGAATGCTCTTAACATCCCGATAGCAATGAATATCTTAAGTGCTTTGACAAAAAATCCATACAAAAATGTCATCTGTGGAAGCCGTAGTACTGCAAAAAGCACAACCAATCACTTTAGCCGGCCCGGCAAAAATCATCCTTCCATCTGTGCACAAACTTATCTCGTGCCCTCATTGGTCATGTGCGCGTTTGCGTGTGTTGGAGGAGGGGCTCTGTAAGGAAGTGGCAGATTTTTTCCGGCTGTGTATTTTCAAATTCTAGTGCACTTCAGCTGGTTTCTCCAAAATGACCTACCCCACCTTTAATACAATTGTTTGTATAAAAGACTTGTAGAGCGTGAAACTGTTGCCAAATGTAGTTTTGTGTAATTTGTATAAGAAAAGACAATGTTTATTAAAGGACACCTATCATGCTATATTTAAATGATATATTGTAGGGCCATACCTATATAAGGTATATTTATACGTTTCCGTTTTCAAAATACCAAACAGATCATGCATTTTAGCCATGCCTCATTTCACTCTATTTGCTGTTCTCCAGCCCTGTTTTTGGCTTATTCATTGGTTTTAAAGCTCAATAAATAACAAAGAAGACCTTTGACCGGCACTTTTCTAATTTTGTCCGAAGATTTAAACTTTAACGGACATCTTGACCGGCGAAAGAAAACCTAACTGAAACTCTGCCGCACGGTCCCCTTGTTCCTTGGAAGAGGCAGAGAGGTGGGTGTTTGTCATCTGCTGGTGGACTACCGGAGAGAATTACAGTGCTTGCCTCAACGGGGAGGGATTGCATTGAATTACAGCAGCGGGAGCAAACGCTTGCCTNAACAAGGAATGGCATATAACGGCGGAAGTTACTGACGTATTTTTATAATTATTGAGGTATTTGACCCAGCCTTTATTTCACGATCTGTCTGTGTTGGTTTTTATCATGTCTAAGATCTACTCACACCTATAATTTATAGATTATTAGAGAAGTAAGGGGAGAAACCCTCTTTTTCGCCAGCGCAGCGACATCCGCCGACTCAAACGGCGCCACATATTCAGGTTGACAGTTACTATTGCATTAGGGAGGGATATCTAGATAACTTTCAAAGGTTTTGAGATAATGATTGTAGTACTTTTAAAGCAGCAACATGTTTTCGACTCTGTAATCAAAAAGCTCCTCAAAACACTATCGAAGAGGTTCCTGCCGTTTACTACGTTAGTTCAACGATAACAGGGGACTATTTTTTTGCCGGGATGTATGCTCAGTCTTTGTCTTGATATTATGCTTATCATGTATGAGGGTCCTTCTCTATGATGTTTCGATGTAATATACCTTAGATATTCTACATTTCAGTCTATACGATATTTCATTAATATTGGGGTGCCTCTTTGTCGTTACTTTTGTTGAACGCATGCTGATGTAATAGCGGGATAGTGCCTTTGCACCTTGCTAATGTGCTTAATGCGAATCTAAGGATTCTACTGCGTCGATTAATCATGCGAACTATAGGTGCCTCGTTTCGCCCTCCAGGGAAGCATGGAGGACGCAAGGAAGCGACGAGAAGCAGGGAGCAGTAGAGCTGTGCTTCAGAGCAGGACGTCCTTTCCTCCGGAGCGTCACGTGAAGCGACGTCTCTTGTTAGACGCCGCACAGCTGATCGTCTGACAGTCAGCCTGTCGCGTTGTTTCGACACACACCCCGCCTCTGTTAGTACACATTTACTGACACAAACATTTGTGTCATCAGTTGTAGACCCAAATACATTAAATAAAATAAGAACTCATTCTCAAAAAAGATAAACGCCATTCTTAAAATGTATAGACGAAAAAAGCGATCATGAAAATGCTTCCAATAAATGAATAAAATAATGTTTGACCACTTTGTTGTTCAGACATATCACATATTTGTAACTAAATTATACATTAATTGAAACAAAACACAGTATAAACTGAGGAGTGACTCTCGTGAGTTTCATGTATTTTCTTCACTCCGCTGGGAAACTGCTCTCATGTCAAGAAGCATCAGATCAGTGCATGCTCTGCATCGTCCAATCAGTGAGCGATACACAGTAAGGGGGCGGGGCGAGTATCTGTGGATTTCATCGGAGGATGGTCTGGTGATTACTTGGTTATCGCTCCTCCATTATCGCTCCTCGATTGTCGGTCCTCCGGCAGAAATAAGCGACATGGGACGATACTCAAGATGGCACAGACAAATCAACTTCCGGTGATACCGAGGATCGAGGAGCGAGGAAATGAAAATAATCGACCTGAGAAGGACCCATAGTTGCACATTAGCCATTACATAGGACCCTATTGCATCATCCCATACACTGCCAAAGTCAGTGTAAGTGAATGATACATTTCTCTAAACCAAGATGGACGAAGCCACATGGACCAAGTCACTCGTCGCCATACTTGCCAACCTTGAGACCTCAGAAATCGGGAGCATTTCAAAATGCAAAATAGGGGGGGAGGGGGGATGCTAGTGGATCGCCGGAGCTGTTAGATTAACATTAAAATGCTTATTGTAGTTCTAAGTTCAATGCCTTGCGGCCTGAAGCACCATCCCTGATGGAGCATATGTGTGGGCTGGACNATGTGTCCCCGGTGTTCCAGGGAACTCATGAAGTGTCAGAAAACACAACCCTCTCTATTTTCCTCCATACCCAAATCTCTAAAAAAGGGGCTGCAACGGATCTGTCCGTTGCAGCCCCTTTTTTAGAGATTTGGGTATGGAGGAAAATAGAGAGGGTTGTGTTTTCTGACACTTCATGAGTTCCCTGGAACACCGGGGACACATATTCATGTATAAAAGACGTACAAAAGTGCATTTTGCATGATAGGTCCCCTTTAAGTTTCCAGAATTACTTTCATAAGATACAGGTTCAACTTTTAGTCTGGTAGAACATGGTTATGAAGAGAGAATTAAAAAGTCCTTGAATTGTTAGACATCATTTCCAGAAAAGTGCCCGTACCTGAGAAGCCACTTTTTAAATGAACTCCATTATAAGAGCCACAAGGTCTTTCTCCCTCCTCTGGAGATTCGTATTGATCCACTGGTACAGACCTTGACACCCTGTATATGGACAGTACAGAGACTCTTATAAAGTAGAAAATACATTTGAGATTGACTGAAGATGTACTTAGGGTCTACTACCCGATAAACATTTGCTACCTTTAACAGGCATGAGTAAGGTAAAAGGAGAACTTTAGGCCCAACACACACAATCCAATATTACCCGAGCAAAGTGCAAGCGTGTAACACTTCTCTCATTACCCATTCACAGGCCTGTCTTATCATGTAAAACCAGACAAGCTGCTGGTTGACTCAACCTTGCCTTCCTTAGAGGCAACATTTTGAAGGAAAAATTATCATTTTGATGGGAATGATGTCTCGGTTTGCAGCCAAAGTCTCCAGCTGATAAAGAACTTTAAAAACACTCAGGCACCATCTCTCCTGAGATCGAATTGGGATGCGATGATAAAAAAACATCAGAGGGTTTTATTAATTCAATATTTTCTATTGAAAATCAGGAATTCCAAAGTGTTGATAGAAAATTAAGGATTCATTGGGGAATATTTGTCCTTTGAGAAACTTTTATTGTTTTAAATGTTAACGTGAAACAGTTTTAATTTAGCTTGTTTATTCTTTGTGATCATTGCTATTCAGTTAGCCTGTTTATGCATTTCCCTTCCATCAGTAGACTCACTTCTCACTCTCCTGTTCCCCCTTCCCTCATTAGCTCCTTACTGTATTCCCCAGTCCACTTCCCCCAGCTCGCTGCCAGACTGTCTTCAGGTGTTGCCTTAGCTTTCCATTATTCATATTCTTCACTGCCTGTTCTTTAGCCTCATCAATTTTTTGACTTTGCCTGAATATTTGGAGTCTGCTTCAGCCTAAATTAACTAATTGTGTGCTTTTTGGTTATTTTGTCTTTGAACTGTGACAATATGTTTTACATCTAAAAGAATGATGTTGCACGTCAGTGTGAACTTAAAGATTTACAATTTCATTTGGTATACCATCATGTGTGTTTGTCCTGCAGGACATTTCTGCACTTACACTATTGATTATGCTTGGTTTCCCTTTTAAAATTGGTTAATCAAAGTTCTCAATCAGCAATAACTGTATACCGTAATCATATTTCTATTGTTTGACGGACACATTTGAGATTGTGCTGACAGTCAAAAGATCTTCGAAAAACAAATTGGCGATCATTTCCTCTAATAATGGGCAGCGGGCACTCAGAATGTTATTGATGAAACTGAAAAGAGACACTATATTGATTTTTTTATCTGCTGACGGTGAATGCCAATATTGTTATTTTTATGTGTCGCCACCAACATGGACGGTTTTAGTGGGTAGCCATTTTCTGCTTTCATTACTTCCATTATTTTTACTGCTTTTCTCCCTTTCCTATTATTCTACTCTGAATGTCTCATCTGTCAATGAGTTAGTGGACGGAGATCAGACCAGCTCATATCGCATATCATATAAGTCTTTCCCATAGCCTCAAGATTTCTCTCTGCCTCTCCTGTTCTAATGTGCTGTACGGTCACTGCTGCTCTATATACGGTTTGTGTGCGAGTGCATATATGCGCATACTTTAAAGCTAGCTTTGGGTGTGTTATACAACGTGTGTACATCTGGTATCTATATGTAGGTAAAATACAAGCCGGAGATAGTTTGCATGTGCCACTGTGTTGGTATTTAAAATCTTGAGTACATGCTCTAGCATTGATATCAGTGCTGTTGATTGTTATTATGTACGTGCAATGCTGCATGTGTGTGTTCACACATCCCAGCTTGGCATGTATTGTAACTCAATGTCTTTGTGCTGAAGTGCATGCATACATGCTGGTATTCTAGCTTGCATCAGCCTCTGTGCTGGAATCTCCTAGAGAGTATCTTCCCCCAGGTGTAACAGTATCATGATAAATGGGCTCGGCACCACTGAGACAACCACAATACCCCACAGCAATATATTTCCATAACTCCTCACAGATATATATGCCCTTTTTTTATAAGACGGTGGTACCATTATAACATTATGGGATAGACCTTTGGCTACAAAGGCTTATAAAGATAGTTAAATAAGTTTGGAACTGGCATCAAAAAGGAGTTGCTATATCAGAAGTTAACATAGAAAGAATCATTTGAAACTCCTACCACATTTACAACTTAAAGGTCCCATGTCATGGCCATTTCTACTGATCATAATTCCATTGTTGAGGTCTACTAGAATAGATTTACATTGTGCAATTTTCCAAACTCACATTGGTTTCTCATACAGCATCTCTGTATATTATGTGTATTCTCTGTCCTAAACGCCTTGTTGGAGCTCCTGCCCACCCCCCTCCCATTGTGCTCTGGTCAGCTCGATGCTGCGAGGAGCTGACAGTGTGAGCTGACTTACTGGTGTGGTTTCCTGCTTGCTGCGGGACAGCGAGACATCGTGAATGGACGTGGGAAGGGGGGGGAGCTGAGGGGGCTGCAGCAGCCCCATCTGCGAGGCTCCAATAGCACCCGCATCCCACCCCCGCACCCCCAAACGCGGCAAACCTACAGTGAAAGAGTGCCACAGTTTCGCAGCGGGACGGGTAATAACCGGAAAAGCATGACATGGGACCTTTAAGACATAGGTCTGAGTTTACTCTGTGTATATAGTTTGGGAATAGTCACAATTGTCAGGAGCTATTATTCATTACTCACGAATGCAATTGTATTGCGAACAATAGTGGGGTGAAGCTCTGCACTTTAAATCAAAGCGTCAGCTGCAAAACAACATTACATTCTCAAACTATGCGTGCTGCCGTTTCAACCTGATTGCCTAACCACTTAACACTCTTAACCCAGCATGCCTCTGGCTACAAGGGCAAAATAATTTCCAAGCCTTTCGGATCACATTTCCGGTCTCATTTTACGCCTCTTCACCAATTTTCAGCCAAATAAAAAAATATCTTCATATTTTTACTTCCAACATCTTTTCTTCCTGTAAAACTAAATATGACATGTGGTTACATAATATATTACCAACCAATTTCAACATCATTCCATCATCAATGTAAAACTTTAGGCTGTGTGTGTCCAACAGTGGTCTGAAGCTTTGCATATCGCTACATTTTAAGATATTCCAGCAGTCAAATCAAATGTGTGTTATATCATCCAAATCCCTCTTGTACCTGTAAATTGATCAAACCTTCCTTTTCACTGGAGAATACGTCACAGCCTAAAGTTGCTTGAATTTCCGTTCCCTAGGTATTACAGAAAGACGCTTTTCAAAGTCCATAGGAAAGCTGTATTTTCGATGTTAGAAGTTGACTCTTAGACTTATCATACTGTGCCTTCACTCAATAGGTCAATTCATCCTCTGGTGTAACCGTAAACAGTCCTTTGAAAAAAGTAAGTCCCTTTCGGGCGTTGATGAGTTCATATTTATTTATCTTGGCTGCGTTGGTAAAGCCTGGTAAAGCAGCAGCTGTAATCAATTGGCACATTGAATACAATGGATAATGAGGGCAGAGAGAAAGATGGTGAGCTGATGCAACCTCATTACCTCACAGCTGAGGCTGACTGCCAAGGTACCTGCCAAGTTTACTGGATGTTTTTCAAGCTTTTATCTAGGGACGGTTGACTAATCTGACTTTTTCACACTCTACACCTGAACTTGAATTCAACTCATTAAGCTGTGCACATTCAGAGAAGCGAGTTGTAATGTCCAGTCATACAAATTATTTGTTATATGTATATTATGCTCAACTGGGCTTTTAAAGTTAGGTTTAATTTTAACCCCAACAACAATTCAAATTCTATAATAACAAATGTTGTGTTCAGTTTGTTTAAGAGGGCAGGGCATGGGCAGGCATCATCCCTTTCTGTCATTTTTTTATTTAGGCCTAATGATCCTCTTTTACAATAAAGCTTGAATCCACAGCATGTGCAAAGTAGATGTAGAGGTTGGCGAAATTAATTCATAGAGCTGTGCTTACATCAAAACACAAATGACCCATTTACAGTAGCAGTCAGTTGTAGATCAAAGTTAACCTGTATAAATACTGTTCTTGTACCTACAGTAGTGATCAGTGCCGGCACCAGTCAATGACAGTTGTTTTTGGTTCCCTCCCCTTGAACAAAATCAATAGAAAATAGATGGCATATTAGATCCTGCTCCACTTCATCTATAACTGCCATGGATAGCATTTATTCAAGCGCAATAACTCCGCCCCTATAATAATATTGAACATGATGATTTATCTGCTTCAAAATGCCTCAATCAATAAAGTATTGATGGTCTGAGAAGTTACAATATTGCTCAAGCACTTATGGGATGAACACATTAGCTGAACAGAATTTTTTTGCTTTCACTGTCCATGAGATTCAGGCTCAGTTTTCTGTTCTGACAAATATATCAGTAAGTTATATTCCTCTTTGGGCAAGACATCAAGGCTGATGAATAGCCGACAATGGATAACCATTAAGAGCAGAAATACAATGTTAAAGAGTGTGTGGAGTGGGCACACAAAGTGTGGAAACACTGGATATACAGTTGAACTGTTTTGCATTTCATGGCATTTATTGTATTTCACCTGCCACCTGCCTAACAATTCTGCAAAAATTATAAATAAGTTGCTTAGTAATCGTTAATAAAAACAATGCAAACTGGAGTAAATTGCAACATGTTGTCATAGGATCACACAAGCTGCGAAGTCAAATACTTCCCCTGGTGACCATGTTCCCCTTTCGCTTGCACTACGCTCAACTTTCTACTTTTATCTAAGTTACACACCTGGTAAGTTATGTGAGTTTATCTTTTAGGGTTGTGACGCTATTGCTTTGACAATATCTGTCCACAGACACACAGCAAAGTATTTAAAACGTTCTCTGTGCTGGTTCTCTGTAGTTTCTGTCTCCAGAAATACAATCTATTCAATCAATACAATTGCCATAATACAATCAGACTCACAACTGATTACAACAACTCCTGCATTGTTGTTGTTGCTTGTAATTAGTATACAAGAATGTCCCCAACAGATCAGTGTATGCATATCACTCACCTCTCGTTCAGAGTGCCATTGGGAGACACCTATGCCCTGGTGATGGTAGTCATGGTTTGGGTTAAAAAATGGTTAATTTAGCTAATTTGACTCACCATGTAACCACCAACTATCCACAGAAAGTTAACTGCCATCTCTGACATACTATAGTGTGACTTTCAAGTAGGGCTGCTCGATTATGGCAAAAATCATAATCTCAATTATTTGGGTCAATAATTGATATCACAATTATTAAAAACGATTATCCATGTACTTTGAAAACATCAATTTATTGGAGAAAAAAAATGTAAACAGTATGTTTTTAACAGTTGATTACCCTGAACTTGAAGTATAATCCAACTGAAAAACCAATAAAAGCATAATCATTTTATTTTGATTACGTTGTTTTCGTAATCGTTGCAAGCCATAATCGTAATTGCGATTAAAATACGATTAATTGAGCAGCCCTACTTTCAAGTGTATGAAAGTTATCTGCTCCATGTTTGGTCACAAAGTGAATGGTGTCAATTTTTGCTTCCAATGGGGTAATATTGGTTTTCCAAAAGTTCTTGACCTGAACTGGGGAAAAACAGCCCTTTTTGATTTCCCTTACTTGAGGAGCTGCTCTAATGACATATCAGTCTTAGAAGCATGAATACATGGACTGTAAAATTGAGGAGATTGCCGTCACATTTATTTCCCCCAGTTTCTTCTTCAGGCTTCAAGCGTCTGTGTCCCCCTGTAGTTAATTGCAGTTCTAAGCCGACGCGATACCCTCCCTGTCTATTACGTCGCGCCTGGCTATGTCTGAATTGTCTGTGTTGATGTGAGTCACTCTAGGAGAGAAATTCAATTACCTCCCCTCTCTACCCAGTCATGGCCCGGCCCAGCCAAGCTGAAGTATGACTGATATGTGAAGGAGAGGAGGGCGAGAGAGAGAAAGACAAAAAGGGAATGTCTTAAATTAAATGTGTGTGTATTTGACAGAAAGAGAGAAAATGAAAAATGGAGAAGGACTGGTAAATAGATGGAAACAGTAAGATGGAGGGACCATTTGAAAAAGGTGAGAGACAAGTGGAGAGGAATGGAGAGAAAGAGGCGAAGAATAATATATAGATGCATTCCCATGAAAACATAATCTGACATTCACTATCCAAGCAATTTGCCCTTGATAGAGGCCTGAACGATATGGGCGCCACATCCCGGAAACACGATGTTTGGTTTTATGAGACATCAAATAAAACTCCTAACAAATGGATCTCCTCGTCATGCTCTGGGCTCAGGCCTCCTGGAGGAATACCATATGTTGCATGTACCTCTTTTTATTTATCGAATTTTACACAATGTTTTACTGCTCATTTTAATAGTTGCCTCAATATCAACACCAATCATTGACATGTATACCTTCTACGTAACTATTCTTATCTCTACAATCTCACAGCCTATTTGTTTATTACATTTTCTAGCTATGAGATATGTTTTTTTAAGTAATCACACACAAGTATACAGATTAATGAAATAAGGAAAAAGTGTTTGTATTTCATATTTTGGTAGGGCTATGATTTTTGTATTATTATTCCCTCATTGTTTTTTCAACATCTAAAGGTAAAAGAAAGAAATGAAAAACTATTTTTGTTAAAACACAGGTGGGGATGTAGAAGCATAAGAGAATCTGAGCTACAGCATTTTTGTTTTTATAATTAGCTTGTAAATTGCCCATCGCCTAATATAGCATAATAACAGCAAGTAGACAAAAGAAAGAAAATGGCATTATGAAGTGAAATGGTCCTTCAGTACACATGTTTTGTTTTGCTTGACGTCATTGCAAATAATTCATAGGAGGGACAATGTTTTCTTTTATCGTCCAACATAAAGGAAAATAATGCCATGACAAGGAACTGTTCAGTCATATGTTACTGTGTGACGGTGTTTGACGTTGCCTTTGACAATACATTGTAATAGGCAGAAACAATAATAGCCTGTATCATTTCTCATGACATGCATCTGATAAGATCATCTAGCAGTAGCAACCAATCAGGAATACAATTTTCCATCACCCTTGGTAACAGAAGAGTTAAATAGATCATGAAAATCTGAAATGTTCTAAGGTACAGTTTGTACCACCTGGAAAACCTAACTATAATAATATTCATTTTAAGTTTAACAGTCAACAGTGGAGACAAAGGTGATGCACAAGCCATTACCCCCGCTGGTGTTTTTTCTGATTTTATGAAAACTTAGGACCAAAGGGTTGACCTACGTTCTTATAAGGATGTTCAAGAGAGATTAGATAACATTAAAGTAGAGTATAAGGAGACACCTGAAGATAAAGATGATGAAAAGTACTACCCAGAGCACAGTGAGTCATCTTCAGATAATGCAGACACCCCTGAAGACCATAAGGGTGAAGAGGTGACATTTTTGTCAAAGAAGAAAAACCTGGTCCTCTTCACATCGTGGCAGTAAGGGGCAGATGACCTTGGGGGCTATTAGATTGGTACCATGGTCAGGACATTGTGTCAGTGTTTCATCTTTTCAGCACAGCGATGCAGGGGCAGGTCCACTCAAGTTATGTCAGCAGAATGGTAATATACCTCCACATGACCAGTATTTTAAACAAAGACTTCCCATTGTGTTGAGGCATTTTACCCCAACCTCCAGACAATGATGCTGCATCTCTCCTCCATGGCTCACATAACTGGTCTTCAACCCTCCTATAGTGAGCTGCTATGCACGTAAACATCTCTATTCAGCCATTATTTTTTCTTCTAGGGGATGACTGGCCACAGTTACACGCTGTAAGGTATAACAGTTCTTGCTTGTGCTAGCCAAAAACAAAATATTATCCATTTTCTGCATCACCCCCTGTACTGCATGTCTCTTATGTGATAAATTGACCAGCAGGCGGTTGAAAATAACCCAGGTAATGTAAAATGAGGCCATAATACAACAAACAGGATATTGAAGAACTGCTGAGTCAGCCATCTGCTAGACAAAAGGATCTTAAGTGTTGCAGTGAGCAGAAGACATAGGGAGCTTTATGTTTTACTTGACTCTAACAACTAGGACTACAGCAAATAGCTATTACTGTAAAACGTCTGAATAACTTAAAAATAAATGAGTAGCATAAGTAAGATGGAGAAAGTATGAATGTGTGAAGCATCAAAAGTCAAATAAGGCGAAGGTTGTACATTGGGTCTCATGTAGGGCTGCACGATATATCGTGTCCTGACGATAACCGCGATATGCGCATGCGCGATATTCACATTGCGTAGATGAGCGATTCTTTTTTTAGAACTTGCGATATTAAGTATACAGGCAAATTAACTCAAACACGTCATGTTACAATTATTTTGCTGGTTGCTACAAAAGGAAAACTTGCACGGCTCTCATGTCAGGGGTACTTGAGTGAGTGACATGCAGGCTCTGCATTCACAGCAAACCACCAATCACAATCAACTCTCCAAAGCAAACGGACCATGTGATTAAAGGTAAAAACACTGAATAAAGTAGTTTCATGTGTTTCTCCAGGGCAGTTCGGCGCTGCTAACCGAGCTAGCTCAGCTTGTTGCTCTGATAACTTAAGATCCAGACGTCCGTGACTAAAATCCTTCATCCGGTTAAATATAGTTAAAAAAATAGTTCAAGTAAGGATGGTTTGCGAAAAAAAAAAAAAACGGTCTTGTATGTTTTCATATCACAATATATATGCCAGGGGGGGGGAAATCGCAATCATCAGTTTTTTCCAATATCGTGCAGCCCTAGTCTCATGCTCATGAAACTTTTAGTTTGACACAGTAATAATAACTTTATTTGTATAGCACCTTTCATACAGGGGATTGAAGTTCAAAGTGCTTTACATCAGTAAGAAATAAGACATAAAATCAGTGTAAAACAAGCAGCAAGAGCAAAGCATAAAGTGGGATAAAATAATTAAACATAAAAACATGGGGAATAAAACATAGAGAAACAGTGCAATGTCAAACACAGAGAAATAGTGCAGTATAATAGTGTAAAGTCAGTAAAATGCTTTGGTAAAGAGATAGACATTTTTAAAAGGCGTATTGGCTTCCCTAATATTGTTGGGTAAGGTGTTCCACAGTTTTGGGGCTCAGTTAACAAAGGCTGTACAGTAGTTGTATGGAGCACTGTAATTGAGCAATTGTATATACAATGTCACAAAGGAGTTTACCCGCTTACATCAGCAATGGTTCCTGACCCAGCCGGAGCTCTCTAACAAGACCAAGGAAACTCCCCTAAAAAAACCTGAGCCCAAAAGGAAAATTGGAAGAAAACAATAGGAGAGACAAGTCAAATATCTGTAGTTACCTACTGTAACTCCAGCTTCTATGAGTAAATGGCGTAGCCCTCTAAGGCTATCGCTATTGGGTAATCCCCCTGCGCCCCCGCGCAGCACTGAAACACTTGTAGTCCACGCCCACCCGCAAGGTGGGCCCCACCCTCGGGCTTCCTTCCGNAACACACACACACACACACACACACGGCAACGCCCACCACCAGCACACACACACACAATGGCAGATGCAAGTATCAGCAAGAGCAGCAGCGCATTTGCAACTTGGAGATATAACCACTACTAACGAGTTAGTCCCAACACTGACTACAAGTGCACTAATTAGAACTTGATTGTTGAGGCTACAATAAAGATGCCTGTCAAAATGTCTAAACATATCTTTTGTGTTTTATTGTTCCACTACATTTCATAATGATAATTGCTACAATGATGGGGAGTTGTCTTTTCTCTTACTGTGCCACAGAACAACACAACACTTATTTGTATTGTTATTATTTTGAAAGTAAAGTAACTTGTTACTAGTTACTTTTATAATTTAGTAACTAATAAAGTAACTAGTTACTTTTTTGAGAGCAGTAACTATAACTATTACTAGTTACTTTTTAAAAGTAACTTGCCGAACACTGCCAAATCAAATCTCCAAAGCAAACGGACCCTGTGATTAAAGGTAAAAACACTGAATAAAGTAGTTTCATGCGTTTCTCCAGGGCAGTTCGGCGCTGCTAACCGAGCTAGCTCAGCTTGTTGCTCTGATAATACATATCGCAGGGGGGGGGGGAAATCGCAATGTCAGTTTTTTCCAATATCGTGCAGCCCTAACCCACACACACACACACACACACACACACACACACACACACACACACACACACACACACACACACACACACACACACACATACACACACACACACACACACACTCTCTGTGCTCCACACAGTAAAACATGATGAGGTGACATTGGGCTATACAAATAAATTGAGTTGAATGAGCGCTCTGCAGTCACAACTGAGAGGTACTGTCAAAACAGCAGAACGGACTCACACACAAGATGAAGTAGGAAGTTTAATGATAAGATCCCTCCTGGATGACCCATAATGCACCTGTTGGTCAGCGAGCATTGCTGGTGTGTCTAGGAAACGATATTAAAACGTGTGTCTGATTGACTTTTTCCATACAAGAATTCCATCATCTTATCCTTGAAACTACAAGACGTTAGACGACATTCTTCTAACAAAATCTTCAGTCTCGTTCATGTGCACTTGATAGTTTTACATTTGCCCAACTTGTATTTTGGAACACATAATTAATGAATAATTAGTAAATTATTTAAAAAAACATTATTCTGCACAGTGATAAAGGGAGCGGGACTTTAGGGTCTGTCTGCTCAGGCAGCAAAATATGAATTACTATTATTATTTTACACCTTTTCAATTTACCAATCCTTCACCAATTCCCTCTCTCTCTCACCCACACACTTGATTTCAAGATGTAATTGTCAATCTGCAACACAGGTTGCACAGCAAAGCAGTTGTCCATTCACGCTACATGACAGCATTACCTAACCTGAAGTGCATTTTTTGAACTTGCATCATATGATATAAATATTTATTTCCCAGTCTTTTATTTATGTATTATTCTTTAATGTAATGTAACTTTCCCTGATAGAAGCAGTGGAGTGAAGGACA
The DNA here is from genome assembly GCF_000735185.1 of Notothenia coriiceps. Lineage (NCBI taxonomy): Eukaryota > Metazoa > Chordata > Actinopteri > Perciformes > Nototheniidae > Notothenia > Notothenia coriiceps. The sequence continues at coordinate 97,232 of NW_011365379.1, read as the reverse complement.
GCAGAGCCATGACGGCTGCTGATGTCCACATCAGAGAGGAGAGCGGGGGACGGATGAAAGCAGAGGTTAGAGTGTTCTCTGAAATGAACATGTACGTTCAAGCTGGTTCTCACTGTTCATCCTTTTTGCACTTGAGTACTGCGCCGGAGCATGGTGGAATTTTAGACAAGCACAGTACAGTACACACACACACTAGTGTGTAAGCCTGGCTGAGCACCAATGAGCCTGAGTTTAATGTAACCAACCAGGCAGCAAGAGGCACACACCACCAAAGTGCGGCAACACACTGCATTACAGTGTGTGTGTGTGTGTGTGTGTGTGTGTGTGTGTGTGTGTGTGTGTGTGTGTGTGTGTGTGTGTGTGTGAATGCTAATGTGACCAGCCAGCCAGCTAGAGACGCACACTTTGAGTGCAGGGTGGCAATGACCTTTTAACACAGTAATACACACACAGACATTGTGGTTGTATGGTGCTTTTCTGCATGGCTGGTTACATTTTAAATCTGTGTGTTTTAGTTGTTAGAACATATACACATGCAAATACACAAATAGCTCCAGATATTTTTGAGTGATATTTTTTAATTAATTAAAAAAAACTTTAAAAACAAAGCAGGAGACACACATATATAATGACAAATGATATTGATGTTGCTTTGCAATGTCCGTAAAGCAGTTGATTCTAGTTTATTTTTGAATCTATGTTCAGTGTGTGAGCCTGGTCAAAATAAATTCTCATTGCCTTGCAAATGACAATATGTTTGGTTGTTATTCTGCAAACTTGAAAGTCAACTTAAAATTCAAATAGTTCAAATATGGTATATACAGTAATTGCAGTGTGAACCTGGAAATGGAATTGTTGTAGAACTTGAAGGATGTAACACTGATCTAATATCTGTAAAATTGCAGATTTATTTATATCTTATTTTACATTTGTTTGGGCTCCAGTATTTCTCTTGAGTGTACTGTAGCGATGTGCAGAGAGGGAGCTGTACCCAGCATGCTATTAGAAGCGCCAAGGTGGCCGTCGCATGAATGGACATACAGACAGACAGACAGAATAAGGTGTCACTATTCCAGATCATTTAAAGTGTGTAATACCAATTTAGCGCTTCATCAGGCCGCCACTTATCTCATGCCCCCCGATATCTGTGCTACCAAAGTATCGGCTCTCATTACATTCCTGATACAGACTGAGACTCCTTCCATTTTAATCAAATAAAGGGAAAATTCTATGGGTATTGTTTCCTAATTGGTTGATATATTATGTGTCCCAAACTTAATGAAGAGTTTTTCTAAATCAGTTAATGGGTAATAATTATTACATATTATTATTATATAAGCAAACGGTTAGTACAATTTTTTCTTTACATATTCTGCAGCATCCTTTATTTTATATTATTCACATTACGTGTTTCTTGCTATGCTTCAATCACAGGCAAATATTTTACAATAACAGCTGCTATACCAATATGGCATAATGATAATCACAAACAATATATGAATGTGGAGTATATCTAGGCACATTTCTATCTATTATGGCCCAACAAAAATCTGATATAATACAACTTAAAACATTTTCAGGAATTCACTATAATCTGTACCAGAAACAACTGGAAAGTATCATATAATCAAATGTCTGTGTCTATAAGCCTTCTTTAGTTCAGAAAAATAAGCCGTAAGTTGCAAATATTATATAGAAATCTTCCTGTTGTATTGCTGTAATGTCCTCTCTGTTTAGAAATGATTTAACAAAAAATGTTTTTACTTTGATTATGTATGAGGTCATTTTGGTAGTATAATTGCCTTAAATTGTCCCTGTATTGGCAGTAAACTTTCAAAATATCAGAATATAGTTTTAACGAGTCAATCGGAAGGTTTCCATTTAAGTCCTCACATTGACTGAATATGTATTGTGGACTGGTACCTGGAGAGGGGACGGTTCACCATAAGGGCGCTGCTGAGGTGCCGTGAGCAAGGCACCGGAACCCGATGCACTGTATAAAAGTTGCAAACCGCTACGAACACTGGGATGGGTGAAATGCAGAGTCACAATTCTAATGTGTGTGCAGTGCTTTGTACATGTGTGTCATTTTAAGTTGATTCAATGTGAAACCTAATTCCTATTATCCATCATAAAACAGCTTCTGATAAACAGCTTAATTAGGTTTCACATTGAATCAACTTAAAATGACACACATGTACAAAGACTTTAAATGTGTTTAAACACCCCATACAATCTAAAGTTGCAGAGACTTCAACTTTGTATTAATTCAGTATATAATGAATATTCATCCAATAAATTCCTTTCACTGTCTCACACACACACAGAAATACATGTATACAACATGTATATACACACGTACACACACACATTCTATTTGTTTATACAATGTGCTAAATACAACTGTTTCATTAAACCAATGCCAATAAAAACAATTATGTAGCCTATTTAGAAGTTCCTCTCAATTAAAATATACCTGACTTGGAATATAATTGACGGTAATACTTGGGTTCGATGACTAGATGACATTATTAGTATTTTAGAAACAGCTATACGCATTGAGGCTTTTGATGTGGATTTGAGACTGTATTCTATGCATTGCCATGTACTCAGGAACCCGCTGACAGTTGAATACTGTGCTAAACGCGTCACTATGGACACAAACAGGCTTAGAGCATATGGGCTACATCATGGAAAAACTCAAAACAAATACATGTGTCAAATAAATGGTGTTGATGCCAGCATGTCATTAATTTTGTTCCGAAAAGATATTATGGTCAAAATAATTTAATTAAAGAGGAAATAAGCAATTTCATAAAATGATCATTTTAACATCAAGCTGTCACAATTGAGGAATTCTTAACAGAATCACAAAATAGAAACATGGTAGTGTCTGCGGCAGCAACCCTCACCAAACTGTGATCAAAACATGGGGTTCATACCGGATTTTAGAGAATATTTAGCCGTGGTATAACCCACACACACACACACACACACACACACACACACACACACACACACACACACACACACACACACACACACACACACACACACACACACACACACACACACACACACACACACACACGCACACACTGCTGTTGGACAAAGGACCCATTTATGAAGCTCCAGGTAGCTTTCATCAGCTGGATCTTCAGTCTGAGCACTCCCTGGACAATACACACAAACACAAACACACTATGTGGATACATTTTCAGTTTGAGGGCTCTCATGGTAATTATTGAATATATACACACACACACCCACACACAACCACACACACACACACACACACACACACACACACACACACACACACACACACACACACACACACACACACAGCAGAATCAGCCCACAAGGCCCATTGTGCACAGAGAACGACACACACAGCATACTTTTAAGCCCTAACAGACTCATGCAACCACTCAGACACACGCGCGCAGACACACACACTAGCCCAGTGTTATCCTGCAGTGAAAAGTGTGTTTGTGTGTGTAGGTTGTTGCTGTCTGTCTCTTGCTGGTTGACTGGTTGTGTTAACACATCAAAGTCACACCTGCATACACATTTAGTACACACAGTGTTTATTAATAAATGTATGGCAGAGAATACATAACTCTGACAAATGCAAAATCAATCGAATCATGATTGGTCAAATAATGCCATAAAAAAAATGGCACTTAAAGAGTTTAGTCCTTTTGAAACTAATACACCAGCACTTACAATGGTTTGACTTATTTGAAGCATATATACCTGCACTTGTCTTGTTGTTCTGAGTGTGTTAATGCATTTATTATAAGACGATATGGATAAAAGCGCCAGCTAAATTAAATGTCATGAAATTGTGTGTGTAAGAAAATGCCAATTTATTCAAATCAAATAACGGACACTTTAAAACGTAATGATTCAACAAATTATCCTAAAGTTGCTTTAACCTACCAGTTACATGTACAAACAACAACACAACGAAATAGCATTCAGGATACTAGAATATGTAGTGAAACAAATATGACATGGGATTGTGAAAGAAAATCCCTTCATTGTGGCGTATCTTAATTTACGTGAAACGTATATGGTGTGTAAGAGTTCCACTTTGAAGGTTATCAGCACCTGCCTCCATTGTGCATTTTTAAGTGGAACAATCTTAACTTGAGAAGAAAAAAGGAGACGCTAATGAGATATTTAAAATCTAAATGTCCTTGATTTATAACTTCCCAGAACTATCCGGAACTCAGCAAAACCTGCAGACTTTTCAAATCCAATTGTGCAAGAACAGAGCAAGAATAAAAGTGGGCAGGAGTTCACTGAGATGTGTTACCTACCCTGTACAGCTGTTCAAGTGTATTTTATATTGAAAACTGTTTGAAACAGATGGCAGCATAGCGGGCAGGGGAAATGCTTTCAATGCTCTCAGACCTGAATTTCCATATCAAAATAATTCTGTTGCACATAAAAAAGTATAAATTGGTATGTACCGTTAACTGAAAGAGGGGACATTCACTAGCATCTACCCGTCTGTCATCTATTATATTAAACCTGGAAAGGCCTTTTACAATTGTTTCAAACCCAAAATATTTGTAACACTAGCAGCACAGAAATTATACCAAAAATGTGATTAATTCACAATGTGCACATTTATTATATGTGCGGGCCGTCTGTGAAACTACCAGCGGCGTACAGTTCATGCTCTGTGCAAACACACCTTCCTCTGCAGCCTAGGTGTTAAAACTCAGGACCCTAACCTTCCATTTACCTTGCTAACAGTACAGATTTGGAAAAGCAGTACCACTAAATATCCCTTTCACTAACATGGCTTCACTAGCTGTGCTCTGGACGGGAGGGAGGAACATGACCTCAGGCAATGCTATCAATTTGCTGTTGCACTACAAAAATAAGTGAGGAATCCAAAATAACATATCCACTCTGAGATCACTGTAACAAGATTACATATTGTACATCTAAAGTAAATCTCAGCGTATGTGTATTTTATATGAGCAGCAATTATGCAACAACATCTATACAAGCAGGCCTCGCCAGCCTACCTCATCATGAGTTTAATGAGCAGAACAAACCTTTCATTCACTATTTATTACAACTTGCAGTGCAAAAGCAGCTAGAAACAGATTATGTGATTTAAAGGTCATATTGATTTATATCTTTAAATGTTTTTATATTTTACTCAAGGTCACTCAAACACCCTTCACATTGGCATTACTTTACTGACACTCACACTGTTGTACGCTGACTACAGAAGCTGCATGTCTGAGTAATAACGCTGCAATTATCTTAACACTTTTTAACAAAGAGTGGGAAAAAGATAATGTTATCTGTCAAAGAGTGAAGGGATAAGACCAACAACAGCTCTCCTATTACAACACACAGAGAAGAAAGCAAGACAGGAGAAAACACTTGTCTGAAGTACAAGGTTGAAGCAGTTCACAAATGAGGTGACAGAAAAACCAAAGGCTGAGTGCATGTGTACAAACACCACAGACACCTGTTTTTACATCAAGGCAACTCATATTATAACAAGTATTACGAGTTTACTTTTAAAAACAAGAAATTATCCACAAACACACACACACACGCACGCACACACGCACGCACTCACACGCACACACACACACACACACACACACACACACACACACACACACACACATACACCACACATACACACACACACCTATCACTGAGTTTGTCCCACAGAATGTCCCACAGGATAAATGCAGGCACTCTCATTTCAGAGAACCAGAACCAGGTTAAACTGCAAACTGTCTCAACTATTATTTGCCAAAGTGTTTTGAAAGTAAGTGCGTCATCACTCAGAGGTGGAACAGCTTAATGCTTAGTGTTATTTAATTCACGAGCAATTGCTCCAATTACAGACAGCAGGTGAATAACAGTTTAATAATAGGTTTCACAATCACCTCCAACGGAATATATCTCCACTTCTAAAATTCACTACTACCGTTGTAGTCTTGAATTTAAATAAATACAAGTAGGTGTTGGTGTTATAAATGGTGTTTACAAATTCGGAGATGGTCCTATGAAAAGACAACATTTAGTAAAAAGGGAGCCACTTGTATTATATTTAAATTAATTTATTCATTTGTTAATCCTACATAACTCAGAAAATAGTTCTCTTTCTTTGTCTTTTTCTTACTCGGCACACTCCGAAACCAGCACCCACCCCCACTCCTCCCTCATACCTGCCCTTCCCATTAGCCTCCATAGGAGAGCCTATACTGTAATACAAGAGCTACTCTGTGAAATGATTCTGCTTGATTGGTGGACTATACGACTTTTAAACTAATTTCAGAATCAGTCTGCAATTTCGTACTCAATGTTTACATTATAACACTTCAATAAAAATACAGACACGACCGAAAAAAGCGTTGTGAACGTACAGGATTCACAACGCCAGGGTCGCAATTTAAAATAACTGGATTTATTTTAGTCCTGCTTAACGGCTACGGTTACGTGCATAGAGAATTACGATACAATATAGGCTACGTTATACATTAAAGTAATGAGGTTTAAATCGGCATATGCTTATGTTATGAGCGCTAAGCCGTGTTAAATACAATCATTTGTTTCTATAACAGGTTCTAACTGCTGGCTCATGCGCTCATCTAGTTGTCCAACACGGAGACGAAAACAAGCGATCCTATTAGAAAAGTAACAATAGCAATAAAGGGCCGTTTGCTTTTTGTGTTGTTGTATAATTAAAATGCAGTTTAAAGACATGCCGAGCAGCAGTGATCTCCCATGTTAACGGAGAGAAAGGCAGAGTGGCGGATCCGACCCAGCGGTAATGAACCCGGGACAGCCTCTGCTGTTCCGGTAAACGGTGTGTCTGTTGCTCGTGTTCAGTGTTTCTGGGCTATCCTACCTGTTCGTCCCGGTGTGGAGGACCCTCCTCTCCCACTTCACCAGCTCCGCCGTGCAGCCAGTAATTCTTTTCCACTTTTTTCCACAAAAAAACTTGTTCAGCTTGTCGAAGTAAATATTAACGGAGAAATTGACATAAAAGAAAACGCATTCAGAACACTGTGTTTGTATTTTCACTACTTTACTCACGTTTCTAAACGGTTTATTCCCAAATTGTTTAATTCCAAATGCGGAAAAGGGGTGTGTTTGTTTTTCTTCCCGTCGTGTGTGTCATTTTAAATTACACTGTGTTAGTTAAAGGCAGGCTCGAGGACACTACATCCACGACAGCACGGCGCGCGGCTGTCAGAACAACGCACACGTGAAATGAACGAAGTGTCGGTGTGAAGAAAACGGAATGGTGGGTGTCTGAAGCTACATCTGAACTGACAGGGACTCAATCAAACCCTGGTGTTTTCCGTCCGTGGCGTCCTTTTCATTGAGAAAGTAAACGTCTCAGAGTGACACACCTTTCATCTCTGTCCTCGCGCTGTCCCGGCAAAAGTAATAACAGTCAGTGAGAGCTAGAGAGCGCGCGCCGGTAAAACGGAGACACGAGACTGGCCTGAGTGTGAGCCGGCGCGAGCTCATCTCCTCGCGGTAAAAGATGATGATACGCCAAGCGAGGCAGAAACGGAATGGGGGGATCCCTGCTGCGTCCAATCCTGATGCTCTACCACTGTGCGTGTGCGTGTGCGTGTGTGTGTGTGTGTGTGTGTGTGTGTGTGTGTGTGTGTGTGTGTGTGTGTGTGTGTGTGTGTGTGTGATTTGATAATACATTTGAAAATAATGTCCTTTGTGACATGTGACCACTTCTGTTGGTCATTGAGCCAGGATTTTCCATTTCTGAGTGCATATGAGCAAAAAGCTCTTATAGACAGTGAGCAACCACTTGTATGTAGCAAAGAATCATACTAATGTTTTATAAAAAATGTGGCTACAATACTAATATAGCTTCCGTTTAGTGTTTCATTTTTTTAAATAGATAACAACAACATTATTTAAACTAAGCTCAAAGTGCCGAGCAATATGGCATACACCATAATATACTGTAGAGAGAAAACAAGAAATGTAATTCAGGTCAATCGTTAAAACTATTTTGCACACATTCAGCATATGCTGAGGATATATACGTTTTGAGGAAATGCAGGTAGAATAAGTAAGAGAAAAATCTAAAAATGTACAACATATAACCCACTCGTGGAACACACTACCAAGAAATATCAGAGAGGCCAGATCACTGGACATTTTTAAACGCAAGCTAAAGACAAATCTTTTTAGATTAGCTTTATATTAGCAAACCCCCACTTTAAATGGTATTTTTGTCTTTATTATTTACCTACTTTTATATTGTTTTATTTATTTTATAGGTCTTAAAGGGTTGTATCTTATATTATTTATTGAACAGTTTTAATAGCAACATTTATTTTTACGTTTGTTTTTGAAATATGTTAATCGTTTAACCTTTATTAGAATTGTGACGTTTTTATTACTATTATCTTTTTATTTTTTATTTCTGTTGAACCTATATGTTCACTTTATTTTATAGGGTTTTATATTTTTGCATCTATTCGGTTGTCTTCTGTCTAATCTTTCCGAGATAAATCATTATTTATTTTATTGTATTTTATTTGTATTATCATACCTTTTACCTCCTTTTGTCTCTTAAACTGTTAAAATGTTATATTTTGCTGCATTTATCTGCAAAAGTCTTAACATCTGATCTGAGGGGGAGTTCTTGTTGTCTATTTCTAACTTGTGATGTATCATTTTGTAAAGCACTTTGAGCTGCACGTGCTGTATGAAAAGTGCTATATAAATAAAGCTTGTTTATTATTATTATATGACACAATGAAGAATTACAATACAATATTAACAAATATTAAATAAATAAATATATTAAAAAGTATATATAATAATAAATAATAAAAGACAGATTAAAGGGAGATGTCGTTAATTCAAAGCTTATCCAAAAGAAATATCTTTCAGCTGTTGAATAAAAATGTTGTCTGATTTCAAATGGATTTGTTCACAATATTTAAAAAAGGTTGTTGCATATTTATCATTGATTGAGTTCAAATTGATATTTTTTTTTTCCTTTTTAGAAAAATCTCCTGGCACCAAGGCCTCCAAAAAGATGAAGCCCATAGAAGAAGGCATGGAGGACGACGTCTTCGAGGATTCTGCTCCCTCCGAGTCTCAGCAGATGCCCAGCACCTCCACCACTGAGGAGGTGTAGCTGCATGAGGGGGCTTGTCATATTGTGTCGTGTAGGTCTGTTTATAACAACCTGGTCCTTACACAGCCATGGCCCACATTACCAGCCATGCCACTAACCTGGGTCAAAGGATATCTGGCAGCACATGTCAGTGAGAAAGGTCAAAGATATGTTCCTGATCATTTGCAACAGACAAATATCTTGGTCAAAGTTATTTAAAAAAAAATCATATAAAAAGAGATGATCAAAATGTTTGTCAATTCAAAAACAATTATTCGTAGAGAAATCTGATTTTTCCTTTGTATTTCTTTGAATCTACAATAATTGACTTCTGTGAACAGGTTGTAAATCGCAAAGTTCACATATTGTCATCTTATTAAGCTGCATTCACATGATTCGCGTTAAAAAGTTGTGTTTCTATGGAGAAAGCATTGCTGCCCGACTACGAAGAACCACTACCCTCGGCGTCGCATCGCTCAAAATGGTCGTAAAGCGCCACGTTCAAAGTTCACATTATTTCAACTTAGACCTCCTTTACCAGTGACCTTCGTTCCAGCAACCAATAAGATGACTCACTGCAAGTCAGCAGGCAAGGTAACCATAGACACAAAACTTAACTGATTGTTTTTATGGCAAGGCCTTGCGCCAAACCTCGGAGTTCGCAAAGAGCAAATCTCGTACCATGTGAATGCAGCTTCACAAAGTTGATACGATGAATATGTTTTCCATCAATTGCCCATCCAGCGGCACAAAGCAACATTACCACCATGAAGAGATGTTTGTATGTTAACCCTTTCATGCATGAATTATGAAAACCTCAGTCAGGACTTTTTTACCAAGTGTTTGTATTGCTCATGGGGCATGAAAAACAAGATTTTAACTTTAGTTTTTTTCATTTGCGTTTACATTTTGAACTGAAGAGATGCACATTTTGAAAAAATTATAAATAAAGATGTACAAACCTAAAATTACATTATAATAACATAAGTATATTGATTTACGGCCCACAAAGATATTGCAGATGAAGTATTTTCAAGAACAACAGTAGCAGTAATAGTATGAATTGTAGTTGAAATACAGTGATGCATGACGTCCACTTTATTGGACAGGTGATTAATCATAATTTCCTGCAAACATAAAATCAATACTTTGCTAACTTATGAATTATATAATTCCTTAGTTGTTACTTGATGTCACCAACATTGTTATACTTGCAGGGCGCGCTTTCCATAAAAGGATTGGCAAGATAGCGACGAGCATACTTGTCAACCCTCCCGATTTTCGCGGGAGACTCCCGATTTCATTGCCCTCTCCCGGTTTCCTCCCGGGGTCATATTTGTCCCGCATTTCTCCCGATTTCTGACAAAATCAGATTTACTCAGGACTGTTTCCACTCGGACTTTAATACAGCTACACCATTGTTTGGTTTCCATGGTAGCGCGTCTCTTTAGCAGCGCGCGCAACTCCAAGTCTGAGAGGGTGAGGAAGATGAAAACTGAACAAGAATCGACAACTAGACCCTCTGATCACTCTTTTCCTGTAAAATACAGGTCAAGCACAATAAGCATGCAAATGTTAATCTACAGCTCCGGCGATCCACTAGCACCGGATTCTCCACCTGCAGACAACTACTGTAGCGTCACCCTGGATACGACTAACAACTGACAGACACACAGGCCAGGGCTCTGACAGGGCGCCCTTTGAGCATCAGATCTGACGACGCTGATTGGCTGAAATTATGTTTCGGCGGCAGTTTACAGATAGCAACAGTCAGCTTGTTGGCTGCTGCTGCTCTGGCTGAGGGCTCCTTTCTACCGCCCGGACGAGAGAGGGTAATGATACACGCTGCGGCCAGCCAGGAAACATGTGACTTATCAGTAACTTTAGACATCGTAAAACAATATTAAACGAGATTGTATTGTAGATTATACATTTTACTGATACCAACTATATAATATTTACCTTGTTCTTTAAAAATAAAATAATTTTTTAGAAATATATTTTTTAATTTATTTTTAATTTTTAATGACAATCACATTTGTGGGAAGAGGGGGGGCGGCGCCCCTAGCGCCCCTATGGGCCGGCCGCCACTGCTACGTCGGTAATATTAACTTTATTTAATACAAGATTTACATCATACAGCCCATGTAGTATAATATTTTACAAATGATGAATTACAGCAAACATGTGCAATATATCCATTATTACAGCTCCGTGGGATGGCCTCGACAGTGAGTTAACACTGATGCGGGATTATATACGATGAAATTCCGAAATATAGATTAGTTGTCGTACTCAACTCTTTTTAAGTGGGGGGGTAGGTGATAGTCTTCCCCCCTAATTGATAATGTCTCTTATACCAAAAAACTTGGTGCTACATTTGTACAAATTAAAGCGACATTTCAACCCGTAAAATTGTACCCCCAGATACCTGTTAACGAGGGTAAGCGCTGACGAGGATGACCGGTGATCTACTTGACGTCACACACCGTGAAGGTATAAACCTGCAGGGGCCGAGAAGCGGTCCCAAACGCCGAACCATTGTACGACCGTCTCGTTGATAAAGTCATATATGCAGTGTCTCACCGCGTCTTACGACCCTGTAATTGTACCAAACGAGTGATCCCCGAGTAGGGGTTTGGCGGGGGATGTGGGATGGGGAGGCAACGCGCAAGTGCGCCACTTCCCAGGTGGTATAACTCCCGACAAGGTTATGTTGCTCACCACCTCGCCACACCTCCGAAGGTGATGGGCTAGACGTCAAGGACGGGCTAGACGTTGCACGCGTACACGCTACTACGCAGGGGATAACCTGTGTGAGGCATGTCGTTGGGTTCATCCTGTGAACTGGTCACCGAAAACCGGGTTTAGAGTTTTTCCCTTTTGAGCTTTTCTCTCTACTAATAACAATAATGTTGCACTGAGTGATAATAAATTGTTCAGAAAAATAAACCCAAGAAAATACAACCCCAATTCATGTAACATTCTTTTGCGCTTTTTACTTAAATTGAAGACAATCTTTCGATAGTATGACTTATGTATAAATGACACTTACATACGTTTTTTCAATACCGTATATTTTTTTTGTGTTACTTTATGACAAACCGTCAAAACAACCTCAATAATTAAATGTAAAAAACAGATTCTCTACGACTAACTTGTGGCAAGCAATTATGCAAATCCCGTAAAGGACAAAGACGGCCTCTCTGCCCCTCCGCAGGGGTTCGAACGGGCGACATAAATATGGGGAGGTAGTTGGTCCTCCCTCGGAGCAACTCGCGCTCGCAGCCGATGTCTGCCTCAAGTGAGGCAGGTGCCTCCCCATCCCAGCTCCCTCACAAAACCTAAAACCGGAGAACTCTCCACATAAAGGGAGACGTAATTAACTGCGCGGAGATTGGGTGCCCTGGCGCCGCGGGCCGTGCAAGTACACTACACTGCACAAGTCGTGATGTACTCAAAATGGAGAATGGGTCCTTACGTGTTATTCTTGCCTGGTATAGCGG
>NW_011365379.1:70793-84524 GCF_000735185.1 Notothenia coriiceps | reverse complement strand
TATATATTAGTATGATATCATTGATCCATGCATCATAATAATTATATGGCGTAGTCGAAATATTCGTAGAATAAAAACCGGAACGACGAATGGTACAGGAGCACCCGCCGAGAGCGAAGACGGCGGTGGGACCGTGTTAGTCCCGTAACGTCAGTTTCAGGAGAAGGTGTGTGTGTGTGTGTGTGTGTGTGTAGTGTGTGTGTTGTGTGTGTGTGTGTGTGGTGTGTGGTGTTGGTGTGTGTTGTGTGTGTGTGTGTGGTGTGTGTGCGGTGCGTTTTCGTGGCGTGCGTGTGTGTGTGTGTGTGTGTGTGTGTTGTGGTTGTGTGTGTGTGTGCCGTGTGCGGTGTGCGTTGTCACCATCTCGTAGTCCTTAACCTGCCGTCGTCCCTAGGGGGGTAATGGCAAAGAGGCGGGCGAACCGCATCGTAGTAGAAATGGGCCGCTCCTCTACTCCGAGGCGCGGCCGAGTGTTGAGTCGGCGGGTCAGAGCACAGAGGCAAAATGTGCCGTCGCGCCGAGAGTTATTCGAGAGTGACTGACAATAATGAAAACGGGCCCTGTCGGCGCTCCTGCTCCTACTTTCCACACAGTCGAGACTCTGCAAATGAAAGAGTACTTTTCCTGCAGGTGCCTGCCTTTGTGTCCCAAACTAACTCAGGGACAGTCAAGTCTACATCGAAGTCTGTGGGTGGTAAAGGCAAAGAAAGTGTGGCTGTAAGCGAAGTAAAAGTGCACACGCGCAACCAAGACTGTCGGCGCGCGGCCACCGACAGCACCTACATCACAGGTGCCGGACGGAAATTGATTGTGTCACACTTAAATTTTACTGTGTGTTGCTGCCCTTTCTTTTTGTTTGTGTGTGGAAAGGCGTACACCTTATTTTTTTTTTTTTTTTATTTGGTTAAACCCCTTATTTTTGGCAAATCTTTGCAGGTCATTTCAATCACTTTTATGTTTGTGCACAAGACTTTACGCAAAAGAGAAATACAGTTAAAGAGGCAATTATAGAATGGAAGCTGGCGCACGGGGTGGGAGAAACAATTGTTTACAAGTTAATAATCTTCCAGTAGCCTAAGTGTGCATGTGCTGCACTGAAAAACTGAAAACGTTGACTTTAACACATTTTTATGTCAACAGATTTCACACAACTGTATTAGGTTAGTTGAAAGCAATACTTTTAAGTTGCACCAAATGGTTTTTTAATTATTGCTTTCCACAAGTCCACCTTTCAGTTTTTGCAGTGTGTCATTGTCAGTGCACAGTCAAACTGAGTTACTATTTCAGCATACATGCCTACAAAAAGTTTTTCTGCCTACTGAAAGAGTCAGAGTCAGTATTGCATTTTAATACAGAGGGAATACTGCTGATTCAGTCAACAGAGAGAATAATTTAAATCCCTTGAAATATTATTCAGTCACTCAGAATGACTGCTTTAAAATACAGACAAGCATTGATCTCTATAACCCTTTAAATGATTGTGGTGATTATTGTTTGTATGCTTCTATCAATGTTTGTATGACTGCTTATTATGTATTAGTTAACTTCACAGAGAAAAGCCATGCAACATTCCCTTGTTCCTGATTCTGATCCTGTATTTCTGTCTCGGATAAACGTTGTGCAGGAGACTGGAGTGTGAACCCTCAGATTCAGCCTCAGTGTGTAGGCTACTTCATGGTGCGTTCGGGTGTTAATGATGTGGATGAACAAGAAGGCTTCTGCCGTGAATAGTTCCTCACGCTTTGCTTTCTACCTACATTCAGCATTAAATTAAGTATTCTTCTGAAATAAATGAACAAAAGAACTATGTTTAGGGTGTGTTACCATTTGGTTTTGGTCAATATGGAAGGCATAATAAATGTACATCCAAACAAAATATATTTATCAAAAAAAAAAGATGGGAAAGAAAACAGTGAGGTGCGGAAGACAGCTCAGTTAAAGGTGTATGAACGTGTTCAGTGAGCACTGCAGTGCAAATAAACTAACTGAGCAAATGATTACATTATAAAGATAATAATGTGTGTACATCCAGTATAAACACTCAAATATGATAATTATTATAATATTTACATTGTAATAACATTGTAAAATTGTGGTGTAGCACTAAATATCACAGATACTTGATGAGTAGACTTTTGAGAGTCTACTTCCAAATTGTATGAGTGGTCAGGAAAATATGACATTTTATTTTCTATTAAAATCAACTACAGCAGTCCTGTAATAAATGCTGTGTGAAAGTTAAAGTGTGTCAGAGGAGAACATATTAATTGTTCAATAGACTGCTGTGAGAGTGGACTTGATCATGTCCCCCCCCCCCCCCATGTTCTCCCTTTATGGGCTCCCTTTGTGGCGTTCACTAATTGGTGAGCGAGTTGTGCAGGAGAGAAACGGGTTAGACGCAGCAAACTAATACATTGTAGAGGATGGAGTTTACTGAGTTTCTACGCCTTTGGATTAACTGTGTTTATTAATGAAAACAAAGTGAGATAATATTTTATCTGTTAGTTGATATTGTTAAGCTGAGAAACCTCCAGCAGTTATGTTAATGTAACATTTGATTTAACAGTTCTTAAAGGTTCACATTTCATGCACATTCTCATCAAGGCTTTGACTGAAGTGTTAGATAAAGTATGTGACATTTGCCGTTTCCAAGCTAAATGCCTCCTCGTTTATGTAAGAGTAAAATGTTTGCACAGCTACTGTTGCTGTATTGTAGCAGAGTTATTTATGATACAGTATGTTATTTCAGGACAATTTATGTGATGTCAATTCTGTTCAAGACTCTTTCTCAGTCATTACACTAACAAGTAAAGCATCAGCGGAGCAACACACTGACTATTTTATGTATGTTGCGTTGTTATTGTGCTGCTAATGCATTACCGCATACACATTATTGTTCTTGATTTTGAAAAAGGCTAATGAAAAAGTAGGCCATGTTAACAACACTTTCCACTTATCTCAATGATGCAAACGAAGACCAAGTTAACATTTACGTTGTTTCTTTCAATCTCTTTTGTATTAACTGCTAACAGTGTGTTCTTTCTTCATACTGCATAATCATTTTTGATGTATGTGAGATTTATCAGAGATTTCTGCTCGTACAAAATACGAATGGTATTGGACAAGCCCAGACTTGTGATGGGATGTCAGTAATAGCCTCTGAACTGAATGGTGTGAATGCTAAATTAACAGTGTTGTTTCAGAGGACAATGATATGCACAACAAATGCATGCCATCCTGCCAACACTACAAACTGAAACACTGTGTGGCAAACAAACCTCAAGAATAAAGCTGGAATTATTTTTTTACGTATTCTCAACACATGTTAGTCTGCCTCTCGATACTTCCCTAACCTGCGATGTAGCCCATCTGTTCCCTCTGAACATGTAACTCTTCCAAGGCAACCCACCAATATATGGTTTTATTTATAAAAAGGCTCAGTTATTTCCTTAAATAGATGGGCACGATTATCTAAGCAAACATGATTCAATGCACTCATAGTGGACTACTTTCAGCAGCGGACTAATACAAAGTATAAATACAGTATGTGTGTTGATGGTTATAAAGGAAGATGTCCCCAAGTGCAGCATTGTGTCTCACTGATGTGTGTTGAAAAGTTTTGGACAACAATGGATCTGTATGACACAGATCTGAATAAATATTAGTAGATATATTCATTGTTGCTTTTGATGGATTTGTTGGCTGTAATCTCACAGGCCTTATTATTTAGGCGGAACCTTTTCCAAAATAATAAGCCAAGCTTGAACTAAAACCAGCCCTTAGTACAAAATGAAGAATTATTAAAATAATCTACTCTTGTTTATTGACAGAACCTTGAAAAATGAAAACCATCCTTTGATCTATTATACCAAGATTGAATTGTTCATTAAATGAGTTTCAAAAGCATACCAGTAATGCTATAATTTCAGTGGATGTTTACTGAATCAAACGGGAGTAGCATGAGCTAGAAATGGGTTTTATATATTTCCGTAATTTCTTGTAATGTCGCCACTATGCAATTGCAATTGAAAGAGAATGCAGCTATAGGTTGAAATGTTCATGCTAGTAGTTACACCTTTGACATGTAATCACTTTTCTTGTTTCTGCTCTATAGCCAGACTTAACCTATTTTAAAAATAATTAAACAATCAATATAGTAATATACAGTAACAGTGGTTTCACACAGTTGTCGTATTCTCCTTTTTATCCTCCTGGGAACCGAGGAAAAAAAAAAGTTTTCCAATCTTCTTTATTTTTTAGTTCCTACCTATTTAGGGTTAAAAAAAACATCTTGCAATTTAGACTTTTTTTAATTTAATCTGATTTTTAAATGTTACAGTAGAGGACGTCAGGACCATTTTATAGAGTGATATTAATGCAATAATACATTCACCTTTATTTAAAACATAAATAAGTAATTGATCTGAACATTGCTGTTTATTTGATCACTAAAAAACTAGTTTTTGGTGAATCTTTCCAGATCTTCAAAGACTTTGTAGTCAATGTACTGGGAAAGTACCTCATTGACTCCAGTCGGCACAGGCTGTAGGGTCATCTTGGCTAGTTTTATGGATGTGGTCTCCAGTTGACCATGCTCATAGAAACAAACTTGGCAGCCTGAGACAATTCTCATTTGTCATGGCTCCACTTAAAGGGGTCATGTCATGCTTTTCCGGTTATTACCCGTCCCCTTGTCAAAAAGGTTGCCGACCCCTGATCTAGTCACACAAACAATTAAAAAAACTGTCTCTCAATATATTTTTATTCATGAATTTAATTTTGAACACTGACAAAAATAGATGTATTTTGTGGAAGAAATGGTAGTACCCGTTGTAGCCTTAATAATATATATCTCACTTTATATCAAATATTTTCTCGTTCACATTTATTGTCTTTATTAAAACACTAAATGTACACTCACATTTATTTATACATGCATGTACACACGTGTCCAAACACTGGGACAGCCCCTGACACGTCACAATCTGACTCACTGACATACTGACACACAACATCTGGGGACATTTCCTGAGGAAAATCATGCAGATGTATTCCTCCTCAGGGTAAAAAAAGAGAGAACCCTGGAGAGAAAGAGCAAGACAATGAAGATGGTAGGAATGAAAAACAGGGAGTAATCGTTCAAAAAATAGTAAATGAAAAGAGAAGCACGAAAAAGGAAAGAGAAATAAAAAGAGAAAGAGACTGTTGTACAGGACTTTTGGCCTGTGAGGAGCTGTCTGGGTACATGAATACCCAGGAGGCCTTTTGACACACACACACACACACACACACACACACACACACACACACACACACACACACACACACACACACACACACACACACACACACACACACACACACACACACACACAGATCATTTTACTAATGGCTACGCATTAAGTGCCAGATGAACTTGAATGGACATGCCTTAAGGTGGGCTTAAATATGTTTTCTTAGCTGAATGTGTATGTATTGCCCTTTTTTAGACACAGGAGTCATAGGATTTTTTCCCCCTTTCTTTCTTTCATTCTTTCACGCATAACCTATCTATTTAGATGCTGATGCATTTCACTATACGCTCTTTCCATATAGGATTGTATGCATGTATGGAAATGTGAATGTTCTATACATTTACATTGTGGGCAACATAATCAACACAGCACTAACACTCCATTCATTTCCTGTTAGGTGAATGAGCAGAGACTTGGCCCTGTGGGTTTGAACTCTGTCTTTTGATGTTCCCAGTCCTCAGCAATATTGATTATGCGTGAGGCACCATGAGGCATGTCACATATACATCTATTTATATGCTCTCCATTGATTACAGTGCAGGTGTGTGTATCAAGCGTTATTCGGCTATGAAATGTATATGTTGCTCTGGTTTAAGCTGGTGCAATGTATTATATAGGTAATTAATACCAAGACATATCAAAGATACATCATTAGTGCGAATGCTGTTTACAGCATTCCACTATAGTTCTTCTATTTCTTTATTAGTGCGAATGCTGTGCCACAGCATTCCACTACAGTTCTTCAAATCTTTAATCTTCTTATTATTTCAACCAATACTTTGGTTCTCAATAACTTCAGCTTACTTTCAGCTACAGAAACCATTCAAATATCAAACTATTCAGCCTGTTCAGCACATGATGGGAAACGTTCAACTTTATAAAAATATGTTGTACCTTTTGAAATATTCAGCTTTTTAAACTATTTTCTTAACATGGAACTCAATGGGAGGAACCTTCCAATCCTCTTTTAACTACACCGGAGTCCCAGCAGCTTCTACTGAAGCAAGTCCCCAACGCTGGGGACTTCCGGCCGGGGACTTCGGGCGGCAGTATACGCCGTGAAGTGGTTTGTGGCCTGCCAGTAAACCCGAAGCAGAAGAAGAAGAAGTGACGTCAGCGGCTTCATTTGCCTAATCCTCCCCCAGGGACTTATTCCGGTGTGAACGCGATCTGTACTTAGTTCCATGGGGGAACTAAGTGCTGGCACTGAGTGCTGGGAACTAAGTACGGCAAAGTACTTGGTGTGAAAGCGGCTAATGAGTGATCTGTTTGGTATTTTAAGCAAAAAACTTCACATGTTTTGTATACTGTAGGTATGGCCCTACAATATATTTTTCCAATATAGCATAATAGGTCCACTTTAACTTTTGTTATTTAAAATGGATTTAAAAACATTGTGCGAGATTTTAAAGTATAGGGTAGTTAAAGGATTTACAGAGTTTTGTGTAATGCAACCGATTACATTATTTATTTATTTTGTATTTGTAATGGAAACTCCTTGAGCACGAAACCTAATGAAAACACAGGAGAGCTGGAACTTGATGGCAGACACTGAAGATGTATTTGAAGTTATGGCCGTAGAACTGACAAAGACATTTGCTGCAAAGTGAAACAGCTCCTGGCCAACCAATTTTTCCCCCCATTCCCGTATTTAGCTGGTTCTGAGAGAATAATCAACATTCTGCATGACAAGACATAACAAACAAATCACTATTACACTTCTATCAGCTGACGCCAACAGGCAGGAATAGGGACACAAAACACAGAGAGCACAGCAGCCAAGGTCGCAGGCCTGTGCTCAGCGAGGGGAGTACACACTGTGTCAAAGGCATGTTTACCTAAACATATAGTGTTTTCACATTGCATTTTGCCTCCAAAAAGTATTTATACTACATTTGAAATTAGAATTGAGTTTGAGGACTAAATATTGCAAATTTAGGATACAACTAGAGAAAGACATCACATCCAGTTCAACGATCAGAGCTAAAAACAGCAAATGAGCCCTATTTATATTTATGATGTCTTTGTAAGTATTGAAGGGCAAAAATAATCAAACAACGCGGAAGGGAACAAAACAGTCGACAGTAAACACCATTTAAATGAGATATGGCCGATATTCAGCAGTCAGGTTTTGCCTTTCGGGGCAGAGTGTTTGTGTCTGGTGAGAAAACATTTGAGCCAGGGGATACACACTAAGTCCTGCTGACTGGACACTTTCACATGGAAAATGAAATGGGATGGGACACATTGAAGATAGAGGCATTTACACACTCACACTCTCTCTCTCTCTCTCTCTCTCTCTCTCTCTCTCTCTCTCTCTCTCTCACACACACACACACACACACACACACACACACACACACACACACACACACACTGCTTATTGTTCTCCAAGGCAGTTCATCTCCTCCATCACCAGCTTTATGTTGTCAGGTGCAGAGATTTCTTTCTTCATTAAGGCACTTATACTGTTTCTTCACAAAGCGCACTACATCAATATCTATAAACTCTGTGTTATTACAGAAAATCATCTCCAGCTCTGCCTAAACTTAGGAGAATATCACTTTTTAAGTCACTGACATGGCAATTGTCTTACAGTAATGTTAGTGAACACCCTGATGCTGCATTATTCTGAGGGGATAACTTAAAACGGGGACAATCACATTCATTTAAAAATGTTGGCCCAGTAAGTGTGTTGGGCTGAAACTTTGCGGCGAGGCTCTGCAGATTGATGGCATATTGATTTTGTTCCGTTTTTGCCTCCGGGCCTTTATGGTGTGTGATTTTTCCATGTGAAAAATCCTTGTTGCACATAAATGAGGATGTTTATACACTGTTTAGTATGGAGAAAAAAGGGAGTAGTGTAATGCTGAGATATTTGGTAAAAAAAGCTCATGGTTATAGTGACAGTATTTACTGCAAGATGACCAAACTAGATATAAACCACTATTTCAATGACATTTAAGTGTTTATATTTCAACATTAGCAGGCATCTAGTTTGGTCATCTTTATGTGCATCCACAATGTTTAGAAACATATGACCAACAAAAGCTGACTCAACATTTAAACACACTAATCTTCTTAGTTCTGTTAGTTTAATCTCGTTCTGCTTACGTCTTGTCTATGAGCTTGCATATCGTGAATAAGTACATCAAACATGAACAGACAGTTGCATTCATTAACACGTTGGTTCAAGGGTATAACCCTCTTTAATATTTTGGTCACAGATCATGGTGTGTTATGATGGTAGCAGCTAATGTAGCCTTGAGCTGCCGCCTCGGGCAGAGATGAGGAGCAGCAGAGCTGTGTAGGCCCGCCTCCTTCTAACGCCAATCACTTTTATGATTACCGCAGCTGTAATGGCAGCTCAAAAGGCTTAAAGGACTTTTTTTCACATACGCTGTACCAACACATTCTCACTCCCAACTCGTACTATAGCGACGTTATGTCAGGATCCCTTGGCGTCACTTTCAAATGCAGTGGGGGGACCTTTAGTGTCAATTTTCAACTATCTGGGAGTCCCATTTACTTGCATAGAGCTCCCTGAAAGTTGGTAATAGACGAGTTGGTATCGCAGAGAAATGCTCTCCGCAGACCCATTCTATCAACCTTTTTATTATTCAATATCATCCATCTCCATCTTCTCCCGCTTATCCGTGGTCGGGTCGCGGAGGTAGCAGTTCCCGCAGACAGCCCCAAACTTTGCTTTCCCTGGCCACATCAACCAGCTCTGACTGGGGGATCTTTGAGCGCCAGGAAAAGCGCTTTATAAATGTAATGTATTATTATTATTATTATTATTATTATTATTAAGGTGCTCCCAGGCCAGCGAAGAGATATAATCCCTACACCTGGTCCTAGGTCTACCTCTCGGTCTCTTCCCAGCTGGACGTGCCTGGAACACCTCCCTAGGGAGGCGCCCAGGCGGCATCCTTACTAGGTGCCCGAACCACCTCAACTGGCTCCTTTCGACGCAAAGGAGGAGCGGTTCAACTCCGAGTCCCTCCCGGATGACTGAACTTCTCACCTTATCCCTAAGGGAGACACCAGCCACCCTGCGGAGAAAACCCATCTCTGCCGTAAACTCGTTCTTTCGGTCAAGACCCATCCTTCATGACCATAGGTGAGGGAACGAAAATGGCCCGGTAGACAGAGAGCTTTGCCTTCTGGCTCAGCTCCCTTTTCGTCACAACGGTGCGGTAAAGCGACTGCAGTACCGCTCCCGCTGCTCCGATTCTCCGGCCCATTACACGCTCCATTGTTCCCTCACTCGAGAACAAGACCCCGAGATACTTGAACTCCTTCACTTGGGGTACGGACTCATTCCCTATTTGGAGTGGACCGTCCATCGGTTTCATGCTGAGAACCATGGCCTCAGATTTGGAGGTGCTGATCCTCATCCCAGCCGCTTCACACTCGGTTGCGAACCGATCCAGTGAGTGCTGAAGGTCGCAGACCGATGAAGCGATTAGAACCACATCATCTGCAAAAAGCAGTGGTGCAATCCTTAGTCCACCGAACTGCAGACCCCTCCCCCACGACTAGGCCTCGAAATCCGATCCATGTATATTACAAACAGGATTGGTGACAAAGCGCAGCCCTGGTGGAAATGGGTCTGACTTACTGCCGAGGACCCGGATACAGCTCTCGCTTTGGGAGTACAGAGATTGGATGGCCCTGAGTAGAGACCCCATCACCTCATACTCCTGCAGCACCTCCCACAGTAACTCCCTGGGAACTCGGTCATACGCCTTCCCCAAGTCTACAAAACACATGTAGACCGCATAACCGCACTCCCAGGGCCCCTCCAGGATCCTTACGAGAGTAAAAAGCTGATCCGTCGTTCCACGACCAGGACGGAATCCACATTGTTCCTCCTCAATCTGAGGACGGACCCAGTACCCACATCCGCGTTGCTCTTTTACGGCCTTCTGAACTTGGGCCTCCTCCAGACGTTCCCAGTTCACCCGAACTACACGTTTGGGCTTACCACGTCTGTCCAGAGGCTTCCCCCGCCACTCGACCCAACTCACCACCAGATGGTGATCAGTTGACAACTCCGCCCCTCTCTTTACCTGAGTTTCAAGGTACCCTTCTAGGCCTGTCTCCAGAAGGGTACCCCGGGTTTCCTCCGTGCAAGGTATCCTCACTTTGTGTGTCTTCTTTCATGAGGTCAATATCAAGACACAATTATCCTTGTGTTTATTTATTTGTTTGATTGTATAATGTCGGACTTTTGGAGTCTGTCAGGAGGACCGAGGGTCGGAGCAGCTCCTTCGAACACAGGAAGCTGTATTTTCAAAATAAGAGTTCAAAAAGTCAGACATTATTCGTGAATAATAAAGGTTAAAGATTAAAGGTTTTTAAGAACACCAGGACCTTGATTTTATCTGTTTAAAATGAAGGTCTTCCGTCCAGAGCCAGAACTACTTACATTGCAATACATAAAATATTCACCTAATATACATTAAAATGATGAGCCAAATCGTTCCAACTGCCCTGTGCCAATCATTATCACCTTAGAGTTTGATCTACAATCAGTAGGTGATTTCTGTCTCAGCTGTCAGTCACAGTTCAAAGAATAGAACATGAAGCTAAGATTACAGAAATCTGTCAAACAGTAGACCATAAGCTCCTTGTAAAGTGCTAACATGCCTCCCAGCTACCATGAGACAGCGCGCTGAAAGCTCCAGCATTATGGCGATGACTCTGGGTAAAAGTTGATGAGTTATGAACACAGCTTTCTGCAAATCCCCTGCTTCTTTTCTGGGCTTTGCAATTACACTCAACAGCATGTCACAATGTGTCAGCATGTGTTGCTCTCTCTGCACTTCCACTCCAGGCAGTGTTGTGCTTCAACCATTTGTTCCTCAGCTTGCACCTTTTTCTGATCTGAGAGCTGTGTTCTGCTGTTTTGCCCTCTGCAGTGGTTTAAAATCCAGAACCAGTCAGTATGTCTCTCTATCTTTTCCCCTTTTGTCTTTGATCTAAACATACGTTTTCTGTCACCAGCTCTGTGTAGACAAACTTACTTTCAAACGAGTCATAATATTTTATTACACTGCTCAGCATCTTTTCATCCATCATTATTTTCTTTTGTCTTAGTTTATTGTATTGACCAATTATATTTCAATATTTGGACTTAAATGTATAACTTAATTGTGGGCTGTGATGGGTTTTCAAACAGTAAAGTAAAAAGTGGCTCATCTTACCCCACTCTCCCTATAGTGGGTAAGTCAGTAAGTAAGTCAGTAATTAAGTAATTAAGTATATATGTAATTAATGAAGTAAGAAAGTAAGTAATTAAGTAAGTAAGTAAGTTAGTAAGTAAGCTAGTAAGTAAGTAACTAAGTGAGAAACTAAGTAAGTAAGTATGTTAGTAACAGTGGCGAGCCGTGACTTTTATACCTAGGCCCTCTGACAGCCCCCCCCCCCCCCCTCCCTCGAAAAAAAAAAAAAACAGGGAAGAGTTATTACGTCACAGCGTATACCTCAGCGCAATATCAAAACAACGGGCCCGGGCGCGCAAAACGCATCAATGACAGCTGACCCTCTCCCACAAAACAACACCATTTCTATAAACGACCTATCATGACAGGCACCACAGCCAAGTCAACAATTACAAATTTTTAATGAAGTCGCCATGCGGCAACATTTGAAAATGACAT
The DNA here is from genome assembly GCF_000735185.1 of Notothenia coriiceps. Classification (NCBI taxonomy): domain Eukaryota; kingdom Metazoa; phylum Chordata; class Actinopteri; order Perciformes; family Nototheniidae; genus Notothenia; species Notothenia coriiceps. The sequence goes on along the minus strand of NW_011365379.1, from coordinate 72,565 downwards.
TAGCCTACCTCTGATGATCAAATCACTTAAACCAAGCCATCTCCTTGTCCTTTTTGGATTGAAGCACTTCATGGCGGGTCATGCAGCTGCTCCGTTTTTCCACTCAGTTTATCATTGAACTCAATCTTGAAATGACTCGGCTAATAATTTCACAATGATGTCATCACTATCACTGACATGAGGTGCAACTTATGCTAATATAAATCTATCGATCAATAAATCATTCTATTAGTTTCGAAATGATAAGTTTAGAGTAACATGTCGATATTATACTGCTGAACCAGAAACGTCAATTGTATCTTAACAGGGTTGCGTTTTCCACAGAGCCTAATTCGCAGCTAGTCTTTTCCAAAATCCTATGAGGAAGTTCCATTGTTTTTTGTGGAAGGGAAACCCGAGCGCGCTTACTTCCAGGTTTTAGACGTCGTCACTGCACCACATAACCAACCCAGTTCAGGCATTTTCGTGTTCACCAACACGATTCTTTTTCTATTTATTCGTGTTCACCAACACATTTTCCCCTTTTTTTCGTTTGCACCCCCCCCCCCCCCCCCTAAGCACGATTTTAAAAGCAATGGTAATTCTATTATGGTAGTCTCACGGCATTACGTGTTATAGGAAGCAGGAGCTGTGTGGTCATAAAACATTGTTCCTTACTCGAATATCAAGCCCACAATTATTGCTTTTATTTTAAATTCGTATAGTTTGTCTTGACTTTGTTGCCGTCTGTGAGGAAAACTAAATGGGGGCTGGAGCTTTCAGGATACTGAATCTGTATTTTTTAAATCTTTTTCTTCTAATTTTGTTATTCTTTTCAAAATTAAACACTGTTAAAAAAACAAATTTATTCAACAACTAAAACGCATAATGTATCTGTTTTATATTATATTGGTTTATTCCATAATCTCTGGCTTTTTTGACGTCCGGTCAGGAACTTAATTTAAAATTTAAAATAACCGAAACAGACCTTAGGCCTGTCTAGGAGTTTAGGATGGGCGAAGACAACTACACTACCCTAATCCCCAGCCTATCGTTTTAGGATACAGCCCCGTGGATTAATCTTCAAGCTCTGGGATTGGGATGTTGGAAAGTAAAGGCAAGATAAGCAAAAGCACACAAAGTAAATAGATAGAACAGTCAACAAAGCATGAATATATAAATAAAGAAAAAAACGAAAACAGCAACAAAAAATATCCAAAAACTGGAATCGATGCCCCCCTAGAACTTACACATTGCTGGCTATTGTGTTTCGGCAAAAATGTTTATGGACGTCTCTATCTGATTGTTTTCGTTTTCCCACACGTAGAAGTTGCCATGACATTGGTGTTATCAATGTAAACATATAATTAATAATGGGTGAAATCGCTTGTGTCCCATTAATGCGCAGCATTAATATATCCACATGACAGCTATGTTTACTTGTAATTCTACTCCACTTGAAACAGAGTTTAAACTGGTATTTCTACCGTCCACTACACTTATTTGAGTACTTTGCAGATTCTGATGATGATGTGAATATAAAACAACCCTTAAATCAGAACTTTAGTTACACGCTGAGTAAATTCAGGGTAAGGTGCATTGTCAAGTGCCACAATCAGGAGAGATATTTGAATAGTTGGTGCTTCGAGAAGATAAACTTTATTGCAATTGAATGAATGGAAAGGAGTAATAAAGTTATAGTTATTATTCGTATCTCACTATAGTTTAATTAAAGACATGCTCAGTAATTGGTTATTTTGCACCATCCTTTCGAGATGTTTCCGAAACGGTTT
>NW_011365379.1:67795-70728 GCF_000735185.1 Notothenia coriiceps | reverse complement strand
GATAATTGTGTGTTATTGGTGAGTAAATAACAGTGGGTTATTTTAAAAGAATAACAAATTAGAAGGAAAAAATGATTTAAAAAATACAAATTTCAGTATTCTGAGGCTCTGAGCCCCATTGATTTTCCTCACAGACGGCAGCAAAAGTCCCAAATTATACGATTTAAAATAAAAGCAATAATTGTGGCTTGATATTGAGTAAGAACATGTTTTTATGAACCACACTGCTTCCAGTCTTCCTATAACACGTAATGCCGTGAGTAAATACATTGCTTTTAAAATCGTGCTGTGCAACACGAAAAAAAGGGGGAAATTGTGTTGGTGAACACGAATCAATAGATTAAAAATCGTGTTGGTGAACACGAAATGCCATGAGACTGGGTTGCTCTAACACACATGCATCAACTTCACAGCGGGCGGAATTTGTCATAAAGTCCGCGTCAATCTCATCCTCTTCTTCAAAGTCACTGTCAGACTCAGAATGATCAGAAATGTGATCCTCACATTCTGAAGCCTCTTCCTCTTCCATCATCATCAAATGGTTCTCTCTCTTCCAGAATCATTTGCAAGGCTCTCTGAGCAGAGAATCTTTTGGCCATCTTGATCAGCTGTGATAAGGACCCAAACTGGCAAAGCTTTATTTATTGTGTCTCGCCCCGAACTTGCAGCTGGGATAGAATGTGAAAAAAATTAAGATTGGTTCCCGCAAAACATAATGCAGGAATGTGAGAGCAGACAGGTGTCGGTGCTTCAATTTATCAACAATGTTGCAACCTTGTGGCAGGGGCAGAAACACAAAAGTCTCACACACCCTGTATGTAATGTAAATGCCAACAACCTGATCTGATTAAAGGAAATATCTCCTACACTCATAATCTCCTGCACAAACAGCAGTGATGTGAGAGCAAAGAAGACCCACACTCTCTTCTCCAACCCTTCAGTATCCAAAGCCAGCTAGTAGAAGAATAATTGTCAGTTAATAGAGATAGTCAGCTCCAGAGTGTGAGCTCCTTTTTCCAGCACACACACTCTGCGTACAAGAGAGCCAAGCAGTATTTCCACCAATCATTTCAGTTACTGCCCTCCAGTTCCACTTGCCAAGAGAAACATACAAATAATCCGCTAACACTTTGAACAAGGCCAAATCTACAGTGCATTGTTGAGACATTCATAAAGAATTAAATGCATTCATAATGCTTATTTTTCATTATTTGCATGTATCTTAGTCTTATTTATTTCTCTCTATGTTTCTCAGTTTTTTCTACTAATTCAGATCAATAAAGGGAAGAACTTTTACTTTTGAGTTCTGTTTAGCTCATCAGTACCTGAAAATAATAAAATCTTTCAATATGATCATAATAAACACACAGGTTGGAAGATAGTTGTATATGGTGTTCTTGTCAGTAGGCCTTTGAAACATGTTAGCAGTTCTGGTCATGTAGATGGTCACCCTGGGAGATGAGGTTGGGAAAACACAGCAGTTTAGCAGGGAGTCGCTACAAAAAAAGCCCATGACCCATTTTTTGGTCCTGACCCATCATTAAAGGCCTACAGCAACGAGGACAGGACAGCATCGGCTTGAATATTTAAGTGGAATAGAGGGCTATCCTCTGTGTGATTTATTGAATCCCAAGCCAAGCCATTTGACGGTTGCAGTATTTGAAGAATCACAGGAGGGGGCCGCTTGAAAATCCCCTACTGTGGCGGCTCTTTTGCAGCCAGGGACAGAAATTGAATATATTTTTGCTTCTCCCTAGGACTCAAGCTCATTAGGACACTCTCTTGTTATGGTGAGACATACCAAAAAACACAGACCATGACCCACTTTTGGGATCTTCACTTAGTATGAAAAAGTATTTCACTTTGGCAATAGGTCCAATTCCAGTAGTGTACACAGATAGCCTGATGCCGTGCTTTTTTCTGCTTTCTCTCGCTGGAGCGGGGGCTTTTTATTTATTTTGACAAACCTTTTCAAACATGCAAAGATTGCTTTAAAAGTTTTAAAGAAGTAAAATTGTAAATAATTATGATATATATTATTCCGACTAATCCTTAAAAATGACTATGCATTAGCTGTTGTTAAATAAAACCATCCCTACTGATTATTGGAAAGCATGTGTTGGTGGGTGGCTGCCGTGAACTATACTACTTCATTAATATCAGCATATATTTTCATTAGCTCATGCTTTACTTATCTATTCATCATAATGTGTTAAATGTAGGGCTGTCAGTCGATTAAAATATTTAATCGCGATTAATCGCATGATTGTCCATAGTTAATCGCGATTAATCGCACCGCGATATGCCTATATTCCTCGACCAAAAGGGGGGGGGGGGGGGGGGGGGGGGGGGGGGGGGGGGGGGGATACTTTTTGTCTCCCTCGCTGTAAAGCGGCTGTTGACGCGGCTCTGAAGCTGACGAATACGTGCAATCGGTCTGTCACCCCTGTAACAGCTTTCAGGTCGTGGTGAGTCGTGTCTATCACGCGAGTTGTACTAACAGTCGCACGTCCTGTCGAGGGCATAGCTCGTATGACGGAACTAAACCGTGTAATCGGAAACTGTGTGACTTGTGTATGTGTGTGTGTGTGTGTGTGTGTGTGTGTGTGTGTGTGTGTGTGTGTGTGTGTGTGGTGTGTGTGTGTCTGTGCTGTGTGTGTGATGTGTGTGTGTGTGTGTGTGTGTGTGTGTGTGTGTGTGTGTGTGTCTTGATAACATACCATAAATAACATACTCTCTGTTCTCCAAGGTCCAACTTAACTCCTGCTTATACAAATTACAAAGTCTTCCAACAACACAATGTATAAGTACTCTTATAAACAGTAAAAAGTTTACTATTATTTGTAAACGTATTTCGTATAAACCAGGTGAGTATACAACTATTCTCTTAATTTTTGAACTTTTTATTAGGGAGATTCCATGTAAATCTTATC
>NW_011365379.1:63564-67750 GCF_000735185.1 Notothenia coriiceps | reverse complement strand
GCACGGCAGGGGGGGGGGGGGTAACTGTCAAGTGCTCGTACGAGATGAGAGGTGGGGGGCAGCGAGTTACTGGAACACATGTCTGGCTTCCCATTGTATACCTAATACTGCTTTACAATGCTAGGACAGGAAGTTACTTTTTCAGATTGCTCTGGGGAGGGGAGGGGGGACATGGGTGAGACAAGTAGAATATAAGTCGTCACAGACCCGTAGGCGAGTATCGGTCACGTGGTGTCATTTATTTCCTCCTCTTTCTCTTACACGGTCTTCTGCACACGAACACTTCACCTGTACTACTTCTATACACACTTACCGACCTCACACAAACACACACGACCACGACCCCGTATAAAAAGGTCACCCTTCTGTAATTTGGAAGTACCATTGGGTACGTTGTCGCCCTACCGCCGGTAAAACGTACCTTTACTCCGACTCTCAGGAGAGACTGTGTGGCTGTCTATAAATGTACCAAGTGAGTGAACAGGGTCTCGACTCGCCCTTGTCCTCCTCCCAGGTCCCCCACTCACAACTCCCGCCCCAAACCACACACTCCCTCATATATCGTGATGTACCGACATTCCTTGATCAATATGGGACGGGCGACACAAGACAGTCTTGGTTTTTCGTCGTTCCCAAAATTACACCGTCGTGACTAGTGTCGTGTGTCGGAGCCACAAACCTGTTATTTCCGGAAGCTCGTCGTAACTACTCACTGCTTCTTGGGTTAGACATTGAAAGTCTCAAATTTCAACATACCTTTACTTTAGTCTTCTTTTTATTCGTGTTAGTAAAATACTATCGGTTGTAAACGTATTACGGTATTAACTACCAATTTTCCTCGAGAGAATGTTTTTACACAGGAATTTGCGCCGGAGCCTCGCTGCGGGGAAACTTTGGCGCTGTTCCGAGTTTGTTCTAATCTGTCAAAATTACGTACTGCTTTCAGATTTTTCTGTCATCATAGATGGAAAATATTCAGCTAACGCGACTACTGGTAGGAAGAGCCAATTAACGCAGTTTAGTAAGTGGCTTCAACCACACTGCAGCGACCTATTAAGAAACGAGATGCTGAAATCCCTATGTTCTCTCCAGTGGGGATCTCTCTCCCCTTCATCAAACCTGGGGAATACACATCAAACGGGGTGTAACCTTGTTGAAGCCACACAGTTTTCAAGGAAACTTAAGCACTGCATTGACTGTAGCTCTGCTCCCGTGAACGCATGCATAGACTCACTTTAACCAGGAAGCAGGGGCACAGGCACATCCCAATGGGCACTTCACCAGCAGCATTAAATAGGCTAATATGTTTAGGGACTGAAGTGCTAACAGTTGACTAGAACTCCTAAAAAATAACTGATCAGGAGGAGTTTGTAGTGACAGAAAGAGAATCTTACCTGGAGGCTGTCCATCTCTGAGGAGCACTTGGTGAGAATAACCCTGGCCAGCAGGAGGAGGAGGGGGTTGGCCACCAAGCTGTACACAGACTCCCCGTCTATCAGCAGGCTGGAGTGGATCGCATCCACCAGGGCCTGTGGCTGCCAGTCAAAGATATGCACATTTAAATTGAATAATATAATTAATAATAGATCATTATTCACACTTTGCATTGCAGTATTCACAAGCAAGTAAGGGTTAGGGTTAAGTCCTGATACAAAAAGGAGGAAAGGGAGGGAGGAGTGGAGGATTGGAGGTCAAAAGCATGAGTGAAAGGGTGAGTTTTTAAGTCTTTTTTGAGGGATGTCGGCACTTGGGAAATGTTTGCCTTTCAAATGTCGAGGGGGTTCCTGGAGGAGTGGGGGGGGGTCAGCAGCAAAGGCCCTGTCGCCCCAGATCTGGAGCTTAGTCCTGATGGTCTGCAATAGGTTAGCATCAGCAAACCTGAGGCGACGGGTAGGTACTAGGTGTGTGTTTTGCTGGAGGCGGTCACAGAATGGGGGGAGGGGGTGCAGTTCAGTGGGGTTGTAAGCATGTGGGCAGCAGAGTTTGTGACATTTAAGTGTTTTGAAGATATAGGCATGGTAACCGCGGAGAATGATGTTGCAGTAATCGGGTCAGTATGTAACAGGGGTGTGACCAGGAAGCAAAGCTTTGGAGGGAGCTTCTGTGTGTCAGGACGGCGTAGCAGTCCATGTTTTGAGACGGCATCATTGTTGAGCTGTATTATAAATCATTTTCAGCTGAATATGTTACGATGAGCCATCTTTGTTAACCCTTTCACCCGTGCCATTATGCATATAGGGAACACAGTGTTATAACACAGGCTCCTGGTGTGACAGCATGGATAAATCATTGATGCCAAAGGAATTACTTTGATAAAAGAAACGGCGTAATGGCATTGAGAGACACGCCATTCAGCTTCAGCGCCTGGAGGAAGCAGTCTCCTCAACCTGCAGTAATTAGGACCCCAGAGACACTTCATTACTGCAGATCTCCTGCACCGTGCCGCTGAGGCAGGGAAAGAGAGAGTACCGAGTACGACCGGCTGCATCATGGCTGGTATGGTAGAGGGTGGTGAAAACTGAACAGCACATCACCAGGATTGAGCTGCCAGCCATGGAGGACCTCTACTCACCTTATATAGCCCCGCCAGTTTTCCTACTTCCTGTTTTAATTCTTATGTCCTAGCTCTTCCTGTTGAGCACTAGCATTTTATTTAGGATCATTTACAGCGACACTGAGGTGATCAGATGGTGTACAGCAGCGGTTTTCAAAGTGTGAGGCGCGCCTCCCCTAGGGGGCGCCAGAGAGCTTCAGGGGAGGCGCAGCATGAGACACAAAAGAACGAGAAAAAGACGAGTAAAGTGACACTTGCCCACTTGTGGCTGTCTGGTGGAGGACCGTGTTCCCCACCCTCGCCAGAAAGGCTGTAAAAAGTGCTCATTCCCTTCAACCTCCACCTACCTGTGGTGAGTGCAGGTTTTCCGCATTGACTTTGATCAAAAAGCAAAGTGTCCGGCCCAAGGCTGCAGCCAGAGGATGATCTGCGTTTATTCCCTCTGTGCTCAAGACGCAGACTCAATTGTTTCCACTAAAGTAGCGGGTGAGTGTAATAAGGGAGGCAAAGTTGACTTCAGTGTGTTACCGGGTGCATTATAAGGATTCATCACCATCGTGGAAAATGTTAAAAAGATAATATGTCTGAGACACACGGCGTGCGGACCCAATATACGGGTCGTGCTGCAGCTAGATGGTGCCTGTCCTCTGTAAGAAGGTGTCGTGCGAGCTGACATGGAAGGAAGAACGTGTCTGGTCCACAGGCTGTTTCCAACTTTAACAACTGTATTAACTGATACCAGGGTAGTGAATGTTGAACATGCAATTGTAATTGGGTGTGTCGTATATTTTCATGCACGGACACGCATGTTCCACACACACAAATTGAACAACACTCAATTTTCCCGATCGCTTACCAGCGTCCTTGCGATCTTGTTATAATAACAAGTGCACGTTTACTGATGCAATATGGTTGAGGACCATTCTGTGTCTTTATTCTAGAGGGGTGCAAGGAATAGTCCAAGTAGTGGGGGAGGTTTATACAATATGTTTAAATTACATAAAAATAAAAGGGTTTTATAAAGTTTATTGTTGTTTAATTGTTAATAAGGAATGGTGACGTCTACTCAGTGTCGCAATCAAATCGGTTGCAGTCAGCACGATAGATTCAAACACACACAGAGACACGGACAAGAAGAGAGAAACAGTCGGAGTAATTTCAAATGGCGGGAAGGGAGACAGCGAAAAACAGAGCATGTTAATTAATTTTCTCTTAATGGACCTCTTTGAAATGCAAGTTGAATACCCTCATTATAGCAACAACAACCAATAATAATAATACATAATACAGCAATGGAATAATTGGGAGGGGGGGCGCGGCTGTTTTATGGTTCTCTTAGGGGAGGTCACCGTACCCACACTTTGAAAACCCCTGGTGTACAGTACCACCATCATCCTCTGTTAGTGAATCACAGGGTATGATGCAGGAAATCCTGAAGTCAATTTGATACCTTGTTGTAAGACCTTTTTTAAGACCCTTGTCTGTGAGGTACATTGTAAGACGGCTCATCGCAACTTTGAGTTCTAACCGTTACATTGGCAACACGACGTTTGAGCGTATATTGATTGTAAGATAGCAAAACTAAACGAGTGCAGACAACCTACTGAAGCCTCCTTCCAGGCGATGAATTCA
>NW_011365379.1:55531-63519 GCF_000735185.1 Notothenia coriiceps | reverse complement strand
AGGGGGGGGCGCGGCTGTTCTTATGTTCTCTGAGGGGAGGCTCACCTACCCACACTTTGAAAACCCCTGTACTAATATATTGCTTTCCTGTAATGCTAACTTCTGTATATTTAAGCACTTATTTTAACTGATATTATGTATTATACTCTTATAAGATGTATGTAGATAGTATAAGAAATGTGCAGAATACGACAGTTTAATAGTGGAGTATACACACATATTGATNTAGGAGGGAACACCACAGACAGGAAACCAAAGACAGATCTAAACAAGACAAAACACAACGCAAACAGAAAACCAAAGACAGATCTAGACAAGACAAAACACAACACAGACAGATCGTGACACAATGCCCAGTATTGGTTGACACCTTAACTTTCAGAGACAGCTCGTCACAACAAAACACTGTTAGGAACTGACCATGGTTAGTTCAGAGTTCAGACTAAACAACATTTAACTAGGGCTGTCAAGTTAACGCGTTAATAACGCCACAAATTATTTTAACGCGATTAACGCATTTGTATTTTTTGTCCTCGGCCGCCCGTAGTTTCAGAGCGCATAGAGTTTAAAATACCATCTACAAGCTGATGCTGACAGCCCCGCTCCTGGCCATCGGGAGGACCGGGAGGGTGTGTGTATGTGTGGCGCGAGAGAGAGACCTTACGTGTATTGTTGTTGTTAGCATCTGATGCTAGCTAGCTGCGCTAACGGATATAAGGAGCTGTTTCAATGAAAACAGAGGGAGCGACATTTCGCCGACAACTGCGCCGAGCACTTGACTTTATGCACGTAGCCAGACAGTGGGACATTGTACGAAAAGTCAGCACACTCAGCACAGATAGTGCGCGCAACATGATTGCAGCGTCCAGGCAGCTCCCGTTCGAGCATATGCCTTGAGTTGCACATAGCCTTTTGACACACACATACACACACACACACACACACACACACACACACACACACACACACACACACACACACACACACACACACACACACACACACAGACACAGACANTTTGAAAACCGCTGATTTAGAGAATTTGAACGGCACTTAACATGGCTGCCACTGATATACTTCCGGGTCATTTCACTTGGTTAGGAAGGTTCCTAAGCTTAGCTTAGGAACCTTCCTAACCAAGTGAAATGACCCGGAAGTATATCAGTGGCAGCCATGTTAAGTGCCGTTCAAATTCTCTAAATCAGCGGTTTTCAAAGTGTGAGGCCCGCCTCCCCTGGGGGGCGCCAGAGAGCTTCAGGGGAGGCGCAGCATGAGACACAAAAGAACGAGAAAAAGACGAGTAAAGTGACACTTGCCCACTTGTGGAGACCGAGTTCCCCCACCTTGCCAAAAAGGCTGTAAAAGTGCTCATTCCCTTCACCTCCACCTACCTGTGTGAGTGCAGGTTTTCCGCATTGACTTTGATCAAAAGCAAGTACCGGTCAAGGCTGCAGCCAGAGGATGATCTGCGTTTATTCCTGTGTGCATCAAAGACGCAGACTCATTGTTCCCACTAAAGTAGGGGTGAGTGTAATAAGGAGGCAAAGTTAACGTTCAGAGTGTTACCGGGAGGATATAAGGATTTATCCACCATGTAGAAAATGTAAAAGAAAAGATGTCTTGAGAACACGGCGTGCGGAAATATACGGGTCGTGCTGCAGCTAGATGTGCCTGTCCTCTGTAAGAAGGTGTCGGCGACTGACATGCAAGGAAGAACGGCTGTCCACAGGCTGTNCTGAATGTAAAATGTTAATCCGATATAAGCATTAAGTATGGTCTCGTCACACATGTATCTAGGGACATGCTGTACGTCTCTTGTCTAGTTTGGGGACTGTCTGATGTGGTGAAACCACTACAGGAGTAGACTACAAAGTAAAAAAATAGTCGGTTTCATTGTACTGAGTTTCATATCAAGGTCTGGGTTGATTATAATTGTCGTACAACGCTAGAGGATTTGTTATCATATCCACTCATCTTTTACAAAAAGGATGTTAAAAGTCCATCTAATTGTGGTGTAAACACTCTTTTCAAATGTTACTTCGTGTTGTGGGGGAGAAACATAAATTCGCTCACGACGGTATCTTTCATTTTCAAATTGTACGATTAGAAACCATTTCGTGTCATTCTCGATTGAAGTACAAGTTGGTGTTTTGGAAATTGCACGTAATGTAACTGCTAAAATTGTTTTGCATTGAGAGAGATGACATTCTATTTGCAAATCAATTGGATGGGAAATTTATTGATGTAAGTGCCAAAAAGTCACTTTGTGTTTGACGTCTTTTGCAACTCGACGATTGACAACATTTCGATTCTGTCGATCGAGAAATCCCTTCATTGTACTACGATTACGTTTGAATTCCAATTCAATGATGTAATTGCCATTGCAACATTCTTTTCGTTTTGCTTGGGAAGTTCTTTCGAAAATGAGAGAGAGGAATCGCTCCTAACAAACTAACGAGCTTTGTTAGAACTTCACGACGGGTGTTTAGACCAAAGCTGGGGCGAACTGGATAGTTTTCAGACGGAGCATAACGTGAACAAACAGTGGTATATGCGCTGGATAAATATTAAGGTATGTATGGTATAGGACGTTAATCAGAAGTGTCGGTGCCAGGGAACAGTATTTATATCAGGAAGTTGGCGTAAGTCTGCCTGACACTCTGTCGAACCAAGTGAAGCCGGTATTAAGGTGGCCGACTTTAATACTCGGCTTGCTTCGACTAGAAGTCCGGGCTGTACTGCGTAACATGTTACTGTTTTACAGCATTACGCAATATTGGTACTACGGTCATTTTTATGCGTTATTTGTTCTTATTGTATCTCCGGCTATACGAGAGTTATGCTTCGTTGGAGATAGTATATGGCTCAGGTGGATTGTCCGACGCATTATATCGTTAAGTATTCTGGAATGGGTCCAGCTACCTTGGTTGTAAACAACCGTCGTGAGAGGTTTTCACACAAAGCTCGTTAGTGTTAGGAGCGATTCCTCTCTCTCATTTCGAAAGAACTTCCAAGCATAAACGAAGAATGTTGCATGCATGCCAATTACATTGAATTGGAATTCAAACGGTAATCCGTCAACAAGAAGGGAATTCCTTCGCATCGACAGAATCGAATGTTGTCAATCGTCGATTTGCAAAGACGTCAAACACAAAAGGGTGACTTGTTGCACGTACATCAATGAATTCATTCAAATTGATTTGCAATAGAATGTTCATCTCTCCTCAAATGCAGAAAACAATTTTAGCAGTTACAATACGTGCAATTTCAAAACACAGAGTACTTCGGACGGAATTGGTGTCTATCGGACGAATTTGAAATAAAAGAGTGCCGGTCGAGGTGAGTACAACGCGCGCTGAAAGACACGAAGTAAACATTTTAAAAGAGTGTTTACACACCGGATTATTGGACTTTAACCCAGCCGCGTTTTCTGCGTAAAAGATGAGTGATATGATAAAACTCCTCTAACGTTTGTACGACAATTATATCAACCCAGACTGTATATGAAACTCAGTACAATAGAACGCGACTATTTGTTCCAGAGAGAGAGCGCGGTGTGTATGTGTGTGGGAGGGCCAGGAGGGCTACCGGTCCTCGCCCCGACAGTCGTAGTCGAACATCTACCATAAAATTTGAGATACGCGAGACTTTGATGCCCGCCGGCTCCTGTTTTTTATGTTTACGCAATTAGCGCAATTTTATTAAACACCGCAATAATTGCAGCAGTAGCAAGTCGTCGAAACGAAACTTGAGATACTGACCAACGTCAGAATTTCCATGCTGAGACCGGAAGGACTGTAATTCCTTTTTCCAGTTAGGTAAAGTTACGGTTTTCGTCATTAACAAAAATTGAAAAATTATCTAAAAAGCCCCTTAAATCAACATAACCTACATCTCTAAGATGACCTTGGATTGTGGTCTCTCTCTCTCCCTCCTCTACTATACGTCGTTTCCCTGGGGTCGGCCTACACAACGACTGGAACACCTTGCACAGCTAGTCCACTTCGGTGAAAACATGGGCAATAAATACAGTCGCCAAAAGGTTTCACACTCCGCGCGGAGGGACCCCCCGTGGTCTCTCCGAAGTCCCCTCGCGTGTGTTTTCTTGTTCTCCGCGTCTGTGTTTTCTTGCTTTTTCTGCTCATCTCACTGTGAACGGGGTGAACACCTCTGGCTCAAGGGGGTGGAGCGGTTTCCGACATTTTCACGGAGTAAGGGAGTGGAGGTGGATGGACATACTCACGTCCAAAAGGCTGTAACTGAACTAGGTTTTCGTTCATGGCCAGTTCCGACGTCGGTCTCCTACTAGACGCAAATTAAGGACACACGTAGTTCTGCGTCTGAGTAACAAGGGTGATTTCATCCCCACTCACATTATTCCTCCGTTTCAACTGCAAGTCTACACAATGGCCCTCGTATATTCCTAAATAGGTGGTACAACTTTTACAATTTTTTTATACAGAACTCTTGTGTCGCCACGCCTTTATATGCCCAGCACGACGTCGATCTACACGGACAGGAGACATTCTTCCACAGCCGCTGACTGTACGTTCCTTCTTGCCGACAGGTGTCCGACAAGGTTGAAATTGTTGACATAATTGAAGGTCCCATCACTTAACTTGTACGTTAACATTAACCCACACACCATATAAAAGTACGTGCCTTTGCGTACAAGGTGTTGTGTGTTTGACTTGTTGTGAGTTAAAAGAGGCTAGCGATGGTCGCAGGAACGCTAGAACAAATATTATTGTTCAACGGCAATGATCTCGTTATACCAACTCTGTAAGCCCGAATAAGAGATCGTCCCACGTTCCTTATCAGGTTCATAACCCCTCAAAAATATGTTATACAAATTTTGTATTTTTATTTTTCCGAATTTTTTCATAACCAATTAAGACAAAATTCCTCCACTGGATGAGTCGGTAGTTTAGCCACGACAGTCGTGCTATCTAAGGTTTTGTGTGTCTCTGTCTGCTTTCTCCTCTCCTTTGGCAGCCTCATTACAGTTACCGCCTTCCATCTGTCGCTTTTGTCTCGTAATTAATGTAAAAGATATATGACCTGGGAGAAACTTATGCGTAACTTATTGGGACGTAATATCGGTTGTTGTGGTATATTATGTTTATTATTATTATTGTCGATTATTATTACACCCTCCCCCCGCGCCGACAGAATACAAGAGACTCCCCTCCGAGTGGGATGGGTGTGAAACTTCTTGGGACATAATACCAATAACTCAAACTTAAATCGGAAAACCTTCCATTTAAAGGTTGTCACGTAAACGTCTCCACCCTGAACTCAAGTGCTACTGAACCTGAACTAAAAACCTGAACTCTAACGAACTGATTGTACTATTTTCTGAACTGAACCAATAAGTACGAACTCCTGAACTGAATTCGAACTCTGTTTACTGAAACTTCTGAACTGAAAAATTTAATTATAAACGCAAACAAAAACATAACTCTATAATGCAAAAAAGCTTACACTAACCCACCAATATCGCGGTACGCGCGTTTTGGACCGTTGGGTGATTCATCCGTCTCACAGTCAATTGTACCGTCGCCCATCGCAATGAGGTGTTTATCACTTTAAAAGTTCTTGTCATCGTTCAGGCTTTGCATTTGAACTCCTATGACTGGTTGCGGACTTAAAGGGAACGACTTCCTGGCCTTCCTGACATTAAGGAAAAAGGTCTAATCCATTTCAATGCCAAAAGCAAGTAATTGTTTTTAACTTTTTTAATAAGATTTTTCGGGGAATTTCAGTTGTATTGGATGGTAGAGATCTACTGGAACCTAACACCAGAGAGAGAGAGGGAGGAGATGATATGCAGCAAAAGGCCCAGCCGGATGGTTGCTGCTCCTTGTGGAACGTGTTCGATCAGGTGAAGCACTTTTGTACCCAGTTATTTATGGCAGCGGTTTTCAAAGTGTGAGGCGCGCCTCCCCTGGGGGGCACCAGAGAGCTTCAGGGGAGGCGCAGCACAAAAGAACAAGAGGCGCAGACACAAAAGAACGAGAAAAAGACGAGTAGAGTGACACTTGCCCACTTGTGGAGACCGAGTTCCCCCACCTCGCCAAAAAGGCTGTAAAAGTGCTCATTCCCTTCACCTCCACCTACCTGTATGAGTGCAGGTTTTCCACATTGACTTTGATCAAAAGCAAGTACCGGTCAAGGCTGCAGCCAGAGGATGATCTGCGTTTATTCCTTTGTGCATCAAAGACGCAGACTCATTGTTCCCACTAAAGTAGGGGTGAGTGTAATAAGGAGGCAAAGTTGACGTTCAGTGTGTTGCCGGGAGCATATAAGGATTTATCCACCATGTTGAAAATGTTAAAAAAAATATGTCTTGAGAACACAGCGTGCGGAAATATACGGGTCGTGCTGCAGCTAGATGTGCCTGTCCTCTGTAAGAAGGTGTCGGCGACTGACATGCAAGGAAGAACGGCTGTCCACAGGCTGTTCCAACTTTAACAACTGTATTAACTTCCAGGGTAGTGAATTGAACATGCAATTGTAATTGGGTGTGTGGTATATTTTCATGCACGGAAACGCATGTTCCACAACACACAAACTGAACAACACTCAATTTTCCGATCGCTACCAGCGTCCTTGCGATCTTGTTATAATAACAAGTGCACGTTACTGATGCAATATGGTTGAGACCATTCGGGCTTATTCTAGAGGGGTGCAAGGAATAGTCCAAGTAGTGGGGGAGTTTTATACAATATGTTTAAAACATAAAAACAAAAAGGTTTAAAAAAGTTATTGTTTAATGTTTTAAGGAGGTGACGCTACTCAGCCAATCAAATCGGTGCAGTCAGCACGATAGATTCAAACACACACAGAGACACGACAAGAGGAGAGAAACAGTCGGAGTAATTTCAAATGGCGGAAGGGAGACAGCGAAAACAGAGCATTTAATTACATTTTCTCTTACTGGACCTCTTTGAAATGCAATTGAATACCCCTGCATTATAGCAACAACAACAATAATAATAATAATAATAACAGCAATAATAATTGGAGGGGCGGCGCAGCTGTTCTTATGTTCTCTGAGGGGAGGCTCACCTACCCACACTTTGAAAACCCCTGGTCTATCTGATAGAGAACTGTAGCGGATATGACCGTTATCATCCTCGTGTGGTTGCAGCCTTAGTGGTTTGAATATTACATGTGTGTGCATGTGTATGCCCCCATACACCAGTGGTGGTAGTAACTAAGTACATGTACTGTATTTAAAGAGGCCCTGTCATGCCTTTTGGGGTTTTCCCTTTCCTGTAGTGTGTTATATAGGTTTTTGTGCATGTACATTGTTTTCAAAGGCTAAAATCACAAGTGGTGTGCAATATAATGCATCAATCATTATTGTTATAATATTGACTTTAAGTATGTTTTAAATGCAGGATTTTTGCTACTTCTTACTTAAGTAAAATATCGTAGTACTTCTTCCACCACTGCATATACCCTGTTCACATTTGTTCACTGCTACACTCTGCAGTAACTTTTCTCTTTGTATTTAACGGTTAGCTTAGCGGATTCTGCCTTAATGTCTGCCTCTCGTTGAACTTGAACTTGTTTTTAGAGCAAAGTCGGATTTGTCTCACTTGCAGCTAAGTCTGTACAAATGCAAAGACTGTTTTTGCTAAGTGCAAATGAGAGAATGATTTTATGGTAGCTGTCTGGAATTGCCTTAGGGAGCATTTAGCTGTAATAGTAGAGTGCTTAAAATGTGACACTGCTTTTGCTCTCTGTGTGTGTGTGTGTGTGTGTGTGTGTGTGTGTGTGTGTGTGTGTGTGTGTGTGTGTGTGTGTGTGTGTGTGTGTGTGTGTGTGTGTGTGTGTGTGTGTGTGTGTAGTGTGTGTGTGTGTGTGTAGTAGTGTGTAGTGTAGTGTGTGTGTAGTAGTGTAGTAGTAGTAGTAGTGTAGTAGTGTTAGTAGTAGTGTAGTAGTAGTTAGTAGTAGTAGTTAGTAGTAGTAGTAGTGTA
>NW_011365379.1:36758-55491 GCF_000735185.1 Notothenia coriiceps | reverse complement strand
CGTCGCGTTGACGCTTGCCGGTGGGCGTGTCTGGCGCTTGGGGTTAACGACCAACAACCAATCACATTAATCTCCCGCCTCAGACACACAAAGCACACGGTTTGATTGGCTAGCGCTTGTACTGGCATATGATTTGATTGGCTGGCTCTTCCGTCGACGCTTGAAAAGTTGAACTTTTCTCAACTTTCAGCACGAGCAACGGAGGCAAAGCGACGCCACGGAAACACAATGCAGTTCGGCAAAGCGTGACGTCACCACATTCAAAGTGAATGGGAAGCGTCTCCGTTGAAGCATGCGACGCTGCCGTGTGGACGTACCGTAAATATGTGATATATATATCTTCCAGCTTTCTAGAGCAGAACACAGACTCAGAGGAAAAGACCCGTGACTTCACAGTCTAATTCACTGAAAATAATCTAGTTCATTACACATGTAGTTTAACGACGGAGGGGGAAAAGTGTATACCTGTTTCGACCTGCGACGCTTGAAATAGTTTTAAAAGACTAACAGGATAAAGAGGTGAAACATTTAAGTCCAGATTATTCCTGTGAAGCTGATAAGCTTTACATTTAGACAAAAAATTTAAAAAATAAACCTTAAATGTGATTTTTCAATAAAACATTTTTACAAAGTGTGAAATAAAACATATGTATTTTTCTAAAGATATTTGTCCTTAAATAACTTATGTATATAGAATACTTAAAGGGGAGCTATCATGCAAAATCCACTTTTTGATGTCTTGTATACATAAATACAGTATGTGTCCCCGGTGTGTCGGGGAACTCACGCAGCGTCAGAAAATAAAACCCTCTCTCTTTTCCTCCGTACCCAAATCTTTTAAAAACCGGGGTACAACGAGCGGATACAGATTTGCTGCCGATATGACGTCAAATCGGCGGCGGACCCACTGAAAGAAACAATGCCTGATGTGTGTTGGACGTAATCTCGTCTTTTGTTTACATTAGCAAGCCTCGCTAACACTCAGAGCTAACCTCTACTGTAGAGCACCTGTTTAAAAAGCAGGAAATAAAAAAAGGAACTCACCTTGTGATAAACCCGCACGAGAAAAAGCATTTGAGCTCCATACTGTTTCAGAAATAATCTTTGATGTGGTTTAGAACAGGATGGCATTTTATCACAGCAGAATTTAACTTTATCTCTGGTAGAATTCTGATCAGGCATTAGCTCCGCCTCCTTTTTCAAGCTAAGGACCCACTATTCTTGTTTCTCTAACAGGGCTGCAAAAGAGGGGTTTGAGCAGTATGAGGCATGGCTACAATGAGTGATCGGTTTGGTATTTTAAGCAAAAAACTTCACAGACATGTTTTGTATAAGTACTGTATGGCCCTACAATATATTTTTCCAATATAGCATAATAGGTCCACTTTAAGGTTTTGAAGAAAGGGGAATATCAATTATTGCTTTTCCAAAAATAAATATTATTCCTCTAAAGGTTATATGAAAACATTTTGATGTAGACGAATAATTTAAAAAAAGGTTTGAAAAGGTGCAGCAATAAAATATTAGCTTTTTCTTAAAAAAAATAAAATCCATTTTTATATCCCTCTATTTCACTCTAGTGCTGATTTTGGGTATAAAGCTTTAAAAAAAAGAATAATTGATCAAAAAAAAGAGGGGCTGAGCTCATGCGGGAGATTCTACCGGCAGATCCTGCGGTGATGAAACGCCATATCATGGATTATCAAGGATTGTTTCTGAAACAGTCTGGAGCTCAAAGGCTTTCTCTCTTGCCGGTTATACCACAAGGTGAGTTCCTTTTTACTTCCTGCTTCTTCACACACATGCTCTCCAGTACAGGTTAGCTCTGAGTGTTAGCGATGCTAATGTAAACACCGACCATATTACGTCCAAAACAGTCGGGCATTGTTTCTGATAGCAACGTTTCTGATTGGCCCGTGGGTCCACATTTCAGATATTACGTCATATCGGACGCAAATCTGGATCAGCTCCGTTGTGGCCCCGTTTTTAGAAATGTGGGTAAGGAGGAAAAGAGAGGGTTTTATTTTCTGACGCTGCGTGAGTTCCCTGACACACCGGGGACACATCTTTATGTATAAAAGACATCAAAAGGTGCATTTTGCATGATAGGTCCCCTTTAAAACACTTTTACAAGATGGCAAATAAAAATATCTCCAATAAAAGTGTTACTAATATTTCAATTTAAAGGTTATACTGAAAAGCTTTCTATTAAAATAATCTAAAATAAATAAAAGCTGAATGATTATAATTGTAAAAATAATGATTCTAAAATGTAAAAGATTATACTGATGCCATTCTATGCAGATGATTAACAGATAAACATTTAAAAAGCTTTAAGAACGTGCATTTAGAGCTCACTTTCTCAACTCCAAACTATCAAACTGCTTTTCTCCACCATTAACCAACAATAATGTCATTGTGATTTTGTCTATTTTTACAATCATGAATGAATTCTCTTCCAGCCTTTTACTGTCTTATTGCTGCTTCTAGCTGTTCCTCCTTGGCCAGAACATGCTTTATCTATATTTCAAATATCTAAATACAGTATCTTCCTCTTAAGTTTAAGTGGAAGGAGATATAATTCCCATCACACGCATTATTTAACATTTCTCCTCTCTTTTAGTCTCACTCTTCAGATTCCCCATCCCAGTGGACCTCACCCTTTTTAACGGTTGTTTCAACCTCTGTGATCAGATAATGGAGAGCTCCTCTCGGCTCTTCCAGTCCTCAAGATACTTCAAAAGCACTCACACACATCATATCTCCATCTGTGATTCATGGGTTGAACAAACTATATTTTCAGCAGTACACAGACTCCTTGACGACTGAAACAACGGGGTTAAACTGGCATACAATAGGCAAAAACGTGTTTTTATTCCTCTAATGTTTGTGCTTTATTCTGCCTCAAATCCCGAGTTGAAAGCTGAGACAAACGTATGTAGCATGGCAGGGATTTAAGGTGTAACTCTTTGACTATACACTTCTTCTCCTCTAATACCTCACGATTGACACAATTTGGCCAAACCAGTCCAATATGTTCCCCTTGGTTGCTCTACAATTCAAACAATGTATGAATTATATGTCATTATTATCTTTAGTGTGCATCAAGTATGTTTCTGTCTCTGGACAACCTTGTCTCTGAGAAATTACATTCATATTTCAAAATTGCAAATCCATGTATGCTATGGTTTATATTTGATGAACAAAAATGGAAAAACGTTTCTACCATGTCAAGAATTTAAAGGGACTATACTTTTTGGGGGTTTCCCTTTGCTGTGTGTCAATGGTCTGCAAAGGCTAAAATCCCTGTGTTTCCTTAAACCTTGTGTCGTGTTCGAAAGCTGTTACCGTTCATGATGTTTGCGGGGACATTTTGACCCATGATTTATCTCCGTACAAAACACTCAAAAATAATGACTATCATCCAATATTGTTTTAACTACATCATAACTAACTTATTATGCATTCATAACCGTACAATCCTGTTGTAATTTAATGTTATCGCCTCAAAACACATTACACCACATATTGCACACGTGCATGTGTGTGTTAGTGTACATATTCTTTGAGAAAGGTGGAGTTCCCGTGGGGGGAGGGGGGCAGAGGGAGGGGAGACCAGGTGCATGTTGCAAAAAATGATTGTTACAGTGGATGAAGGGGGCGGGGGAGGGGCGTCTAAAGTCAAAGATGAATCTCGATTGGGCCAAATTTGACCCAGAGTGACCCACAACAAGTCTGCCGNGGAACACTAAATCTCATGACCTGGCCCATGACCCACCAGACTGTTCAGGGTGTGTCACTTAGGGACTTCATGAGATAAAAACAAGTGTAGTGGCCAAAATCCCAAAAGGTTTGTCTTGTAACCTTCACCTCAAAAGTTATTGTTCTTGGCCACATGTAGAGCTTGGGCCTCGGAAGCAGTGTNCCACAACAGCTATATAAACACTACAAAACTGATTTTGACCATTTTAGCCAAGTCTGAAGGTCTAAAAAAAAGAAAAGTGTATAATTTGGTGTTGGGGTCTGGGGAGACCCGGCAGACTTGTTGTGGGTCAGACCCCAACACCAAATTATACACTTTTCTTTTTTTTAGACCTTCAGACTTGGCTAAAATGGTCAAAATCAGTTTTGTAGTGTTTATATAGCTGTTGTGGAGGATATCATGAAGCCATGTTCCAATGAACAAAACTAGAGCGTAGTTGTTATATGATTTTAACTTGAAACGGGTCACGGGAGACCCGAACACAACATAAGGGTTAAGAAAGAGTTCATAGTTCAGAGCTTTTTGAACACTAAAGTCAACAAGTCACAGTAAAGGCACTAAATACTGATATGAACCTGAAAATGACTATATTCTCTTTTTCCCTGTAATATGTGTGCATGTTCAACCCCTCATTAAAGCCAACATATTAGCCAAACTGCTCTAATATCTTTCTTTGGTTACTCTGAAATGCAAATTGTATCACTCTCTCTAGTGTGCATAATTATTTAAGTCATCAGGCAATTGTTAGTCCCTCTGGTGTCTTAGAAAATGTGTTTGTTTTACTAAAATATTGTCCTAATGTGCAATATTTATCTACCATGACAGAAATGTGAAGAGCAAAACTTTGACTATATAAACTGTGCTTGAAAAATAAACAATGCGTCTCTTCGTTTGAAGTCACGGTAGAGTTGTTTTTCATTAAACCCAGACTACGATCTTTCCCTCCTTTATGTCTTACTGTTTCTTGTACTTAATATTCTCGAGCGGAAGCAAATTGGTCACAACCTTAATTCTCATGGTCTCACCTAAAAATAACTATTATATAAGCGAAAAAACGAGGTCTAACACCACATTTACATATTCATTAACAACAAACACGCTTTATGTTTTGACCAGGAAGCTCATCAGTAAGCAAAGTATTTCCGTCACACCTTGTGTTTTGGGGGGAAAGCATGCTGAATGTTTTTCAAGTTGATTTAATGACACGTCTGTCTGTGTCTGCCTCGTGACATCATTTACTTTCTGAGAGGATTTTGCCTGCTTGTTATGTATTTAACCATGTTCTCGCTCCCGGTCAGATCTTTAATGGACTTCCATTATCGCTGCAGCCATGGTGACCAGGACTGCGTCTGAAAAAAGCCTCTATAAACCTCTCTCTTCATGCCACAACTTTTAATTTGTCCACCCTCAGAGGAATATGTTCATGAAAAGCATTTTTAATATGCGTGTATTACGGGCATGTGAAGTGCTATTACTGCCCACCAAGATGTTTAAATACTGTGGTCAGCATCCCTTTCAACCTCATTTAGCAAAATCCCAAAAAGCTCACTTAAATATTTATGCTTGTGCTAACTCTCTCGTCATTATTATACAAGGACTCAAGTCTGTTAGGTGCCAGGGAGTCTATCTTCCTCTCTTTTTTCCTAATGTGAAGAGACCCTTCATCTGCGTCATCTCCACACACTCTCTATCAAAGGACACCTTGGAAAAATGAAATAAGCTTAAAGGAAGTCTCTGATGTAGGGGGGACGAATCTTATTCTCCACTTCCTTCCATTTTTACTCCTGACCTTTTCAGGGATTTTTCTTTTTTTGACCATTTTAGTTACCAAGGATACCAAGGGCAGTTCTTTTGAGGCAGCTATGGCGTAGCGTCAGAACCATTACATGTCATCATTTTGTGTCTCTGCAAATAGAAAGAAGGACGGTGAGAAGGAGTGGTATCCAACTTGTTTCTGAGTCACTACGATGTAACATGAAAGGAGAACATGAAGACTGTGCTTTTTACTCCGACTCGTGTTCTCTTACTGACCTTTTCTTTTTTTGGGTCATGAAAATCTCAGTGATATTTCAAAACACAGCTAAGAGCAAGAGGATTCAACTTTTGCACACACAGGAGATATGAGTCTGTGTCATGTACTTCTGATACATTCTGAGCTTTAAATGTTTTTTAACAGCTTTAATAACTCAACTCTGGCTAGCAGAAAACTCTCACAGCTTAAAGGGGTCCTATAAGGCTTGTTTTAAAGAGTCCTCTCCTGCTGATGTTCAGGTGTATATCAGTATGTAGTGTCTCTACTTTAAAGAGTCCTCTCCTGCTGATGTTCAGGTTATGTTGTGTCTCTACTTTAAAGAGTCCTCTCCTGCTGATGTTCAGGTGTATATCAGTATGTAGTGTCTCTACTTTAAAGAGTCCTCTCCTGCTGATGTTCAGGTGTATATCAGTATGTAGTGTCTCTACTTTAAAGAGTCCTCTCCTGCTGATGTTCAGGTGTATATCAGTATGTAGTGTCTCTACTTTAAAGAGTCCTCTCCTGCTGNCTGTGGTCGTTTCGTTCAACCAGAGTGAATTGTCCGTTAGTGTCTATGTGTACGGTGGAGAGAGGAGTCGGACACTACAGCTGAGGATTAGCCCATGTTGACAGGGGTCTCGTGACTGTGGGTCTGTCCACAATTGTCCTTTTCTGTTGCTCGGGAAACGGTAGGACTGTCTAAACCCCACCTCGTAACATTCCGACGAGTTGTGGCAGAGTGCTCCTTAGACCTTAGGTCGGGACACAGTTGTCTCAATGCCATTTCCTTGAGGGAGGTCAATGCGGCTACCTACACTATCCGTGGGACCTCAGTCTGAAATTCTTGTGTTTTTCCTCTACTGTTTTGACAGAGTGTTCTCCTAGAAAAAAAGGAACCTTTTGAGTTTCTTCCGTATTCCTTTTTACTGTTCCCTGTAATACTCTACGGAGACGGGGAGTTTCGTTGCAACGGTGGTTAATGGATTGTTTTTTGCACGACTTTAGTCCGAACCGTAGCTGCTTTTTCAAGACGGTCTCTACTCTTTATGTTTTTTCTGATGTGTTGTAAGTACTTTCTTTAGTAGACTCTCTCTTTACAGCTTCTCTTCATTGCTTTTGCCTTGAGTACCACTTTTCACCATGGTAAGGGGTAGGTACCGTTAGATGGTGGGATTTTTCGGTCCGTGCACAGTCGCGACGTTTGTCAGTCTAGTGTCTTTGCTACTCAGAACAGCAGGCAGACAGTTCCAAAAGCAGGTACCAGGGCTCGGTACTTTCGACGGCCGGGCGGAAGACGCTGTTCGATTTTTGTAGTTCGGTCCTCCAGTACGATGTCACTCGCTTTGACCTTTCACGACTTGCACAGTATTAGTTCTAGACGTTTCAGTTTGTATACTCTTTTCTTTATTCTGACAATTTCTTTCCTTCAGTTGATGTCACAACGTTGTTTAATTTGTTGGAACTACAAAAAGACCTGTGTCTACCATAGGAGTTCCACCCTCCTTCCCTAGGTGGTAAGTAGGGAGCGACTGAGTAAGTTTCGTGGGTTTCCGCAGTAGGGATTTCTCGTGGTGCACTGCTTCACTATTATCGAGTGTTGGTACTCTTTTGTTTCGTGTCTATTTTCTGACAGTCCTCACAAAACTTGTGATGAGACAGTGAAAGGGTACTATCTGGAGTTACTGCGAAGTGATGCCTGAGATGAGATGACTTCGGTACCGGTATCAGTTGTCAGAGGGGGAGTGACACCTATGAATTTGTCAAGGGCTGTCGAATCTTGGGTAGTGGGGTTAAGTGAACTAGTTGTACTTTAGGCCGGTGTCGTGGGGTGGACCACTCAAGGGTTCTCTCCTGAACATGTCGCGTTTTTATACCGCAACACATGTCATAGACCGTCTCGTCAAGACCTCAGCGACCTTTGTCTTTATAGAGTGTTGTAGTGGTGTTCTGTCGGCGACCGTGTGCGGTATCTATGAGATGAAGATGATCACGATTCGCAGGAATACAGTCTCTTGTGTAAGAATGAGGAAGGTCGATGTGCAAGCAGGAATTAAAGCCTCGCACACGGAGTCCAGACACTCTTTCACTCATCGTGATCATGTTCTTTCCAAGCATGGTGGTAAGTTTCAGTTTCACAGTGTAGTGGCCAAAATCCCAAAAGGTTTGTCTTGTAACCTTCACCTCAAAAGTTATTGTTCTTGGCCACATGTAGAGCTTGGGCCTCGGAAGCAGTGTCAGACTCGCAGTACACAATCCACTGGACGTTTCGGTTGCTTTTCAAGGTTTATTTCCAGTAAAACATTAACAAAATACGAAAACAATATTTAACATAAACTTAAACAGCAGATCCTAATAATCTGTATTTGACTAAGCATAAGGTTGCGTCTGCATGTCAATGACGGTATTGCTGCTGCCTGCTGCTCTCCCGTCACACACCGCACCTCCAACTTAAAGCCTTAGCCCCGCCCCCTTCACCTGAGCAAAGCACATCTCTTACTGAAACAGAAAAATGCATTAATAAAGGTTCAGAATAAATCAAAACAAAATAAACTTAAATGCGGCTCCTACACACCGGCCCCTAATTGTTCTCTCAGAATCAATTACTCAAATTAGCCAAAAGGGAGCCGTAAAACGACCAACAAATAATGAATTTAGAAAAATAAAGTATATACATTACATCCCTTATTGATGTTTAAGGAAGACCTATTATTCTTCCGTCTCCAGGAGGCGGCACAGCTTAGCTATGGGCCTATCGATAATGGAGGTTTTCGTCTGGAGCTTCACTGTACGGGTCAGACCTCTTGCATCAGGCTTAGTCTCCAGTACTCTGCCTAATGGCCACGACCCCCGTGGAGCAGTTGGGTCAACTACCAGGACGACATCTCCAACGCTAAAGTTTTTCCTCACTGTGTTCCATTTCTGTCTCTCTTGGAGCAGCAGAAGGTATTCTTGTGTCCATCTATGCCAGAACAGATCCGCCATGTACTGTACTTGCTTCCAGCGGCGCCTGGCATAGAGGTCAGATCTCTGAAACGTTCCCGGAGGTAATATAGGTTGAGTTTTTAGCAGGAGGATGTGATTGGGAGTCAGTGGTTCCAGGTCGTGTGGATCGGAGGACACGGTAGAGAGAGGACGGTTATTGAGGATGGACTCTACCTCGCAGAAGATGGTTTGTAGGCCTCGAGACGGTCTCTCCGAGCCCACCCTGCTTGGAAACGGGGTCTGATATAGTCTATTTACCTAAGCTTACCTATCGTTCAGACCTCTCCTATTTTTGTGGAAGGTTCACGGAGCGACAGACTTCGGTTTCTCGAATGTCATACCTTGTGTTTTCAACGTGTCGACGTAGTAAGAGGTCTGCGGGTCACATCTTCCGATACCGAGTCCAGCGATGTAATCCGTCCAAATTTTAAGTCCTACCACAAGTACAACGGAAACAGATCTTTTAGGTCTCAGGAAGGAAATTTCGTGTAGTGCATGGCGCTGGACCTCTACCGTCGACGTCGTGCAACCACTTCCCACCCTGTTTTACGACTCCTTTCTGATGTGTACCTGAATTTGGGGAGTCAGGAAGACCTGTCTATCGGTTTGTCATGAGTTCATTGTAACCATTACTGATGTGATTCCAAATTCTGGATACAACGGTTGTCTCACAGTGACTAAGCACTGTTATCACTTGCAAAAGTACCTCTATACATTCGTGTTCCTTTTAGGACACTACTCCGGAGCTCTTCCTTACTCACGTCAGTTTAAGTACGTCGTTTTTCCCACCTATGTACGGGGTCTCAAGGGACACCTTCGGTTTCCTTTCAACCGGACACCTTTTTAGTTACTGGAGGCTCGGTAACAACGTTTCTACTGGGTCTCCAGTCCCTTTTTGCGACGACATAAGTGTTGTCACCGGTTCGTAACTTTGAGGGTGTCTGGCGGAATAAAGTATGAAGAGACTACCTTCTCCGATGAATTTCGTCACATACCATAGAGTTCCACTTCTTACGAGACTACACTTGGCAGTTTTTCGAATTCTCTGAAAGAGTCCAGGGTAGTGGTGGGCGTAGCTCGTCGGTTTTCCACTCGTGACTCGATTCACGAAAGTCTTGGTGTGAACCACCTGTCGAGGAGTGTCAGCTTCTGGAGAGTGTCCGTCTCTCCAGTCAGTAGTGGATACAAGTTTTCGTTAGGAATGGGTCACCTTTACCGTCGCGACCTTTGGCGAAGGTAAAATCTCACGTCTTCTCGTCATTCTAGACATCCGAGCTAGGATTATGGACCTACTACCGTAGTACTCTCATCCGCCTTGCGGATGTGTCTAGACCGTTACGGGACTACTCTTGGTTCGGTGGGATATAGACGGGTTTCTACGAGTGTGAAGTCTAGAGAATGATGCTGGTGTAGGTGCTTGTTAGCCTGTGTCGCCCTCTTGATGTACGAAAGTCTCGAAGGTATTTTTCATGACCCAAAATTTTCCTTTGAGTCGTCGTTCCTTTTATCAGAGTTTCACACAACACAAGTCGCACACTCTCCGTTCTGTCCACCTCGTCTTTTACCGGCTAAACCGGTGTTCTTTCTTAGGATGGACTGGAGGGAGGAAAGTGGTTACAGCCTAACCAGATAAAACCTGGCGAATTCACTTCGCTCCTTCTTCATACCAATTTGCCATTACCTCGGGGACAAATGGACGTACTCATCGTCTCGACATGTAGACCTCCACCGAATGAGCAATCTGTGTCTGAGTACATAAGGTACGAGACTCTTCTAAACAAACGTCCTCTCCAGTCCAATTCGTATAGTCTAGCCCTGTTGCCATGGTTTGGACCACCCACGGGGTTTGACTCGAGTTTTTACGGACTCAAGTGATTTTGCTTCCCTTTTAGGTTCCGCCGAAACGTGGGACTTCCTTAGGCACCTCAAAGTTAGGTGGCCGCCGTAGTGTAATAGCCACCTCAGACCCTTCTCTGAGTATTCTAGACAAGCAGGCCACGACTTGGAGGTGAGAGGTAGTCGTTTGGANGTTTATCTCATTTGTTTCATATCAATCTGATCAATACATGTTTCCACAACAGGTTAAATGTAATAAAGGACGTGTTATGTAAGCATTTTAATTCTTAAATGGCTATTTAAGAATTAAAATGCTTACATAACACGTCCTTTATTACATTTAACCTGTTGTGGAAACATGTATTGATCAGATTGATATGAAACAAATGAGATAAACATCGCTGTGAAACTGATGTCACATCGGGACTTTAACCTTAAACTTTCAAAGTAAATCTGGATTGAAACATATGTCACGATTAGAAATATGATAATGATCTGCTCAGTTAATTTAGCTGATTCAATTATATTTAGTTAATATATTCTTTATTCCTCAATTCAAAGAATGTTCAAACTAATTTAAACAAAAATATCATCCTCATTAATTAGGTTATAACAGTTATTTTACCATTAAAGCCCAATTTGACATAAATGTCACTTTTCAGATATTTGACACTAGGGGGGGTTACTTGTCAGAAATGTGTTTTATGTAGTCTATTTTGTGTAAATGATGTTGCCCTTAATTTTCCCAAAAGTAGAAATGGGTCCGTAAGCCTCTCATGCAAGACTCTTCCGGACTTTGTTCCAGATTGACTTCCCGTTGCCGACCCTGCCTTCCTCTCCTGAATCCCCGGTGAGCCCACCAGCCGGTGGAGTTACCTCCTTGTTTCCTGATCCTCTGCCAGGCCCAGACCAACATTGCCAGTTCCTTAATGGTTTTTCAGACTTTCTGTGCACATTACCTGCTCTGTACAAGCTGAGTTTCAAACACTCCTCGTTTCTCACTTTTTCTTACTCGTTATACAGATACAGTCATCTAGTATGTTAGAAATTAAAATCATTGTTGATATGGCGTAATTTGAATTGAATACACTATTTAAAGGACACCTATCATGCTATATTTAAATGATATATTATAGGGCCATACCTATATAAGGTATATTTTTACGTTTCTGTTTTCAAAATACCAAACAGATCATGCATTTTAGCCATGCCTCATTTCACTCTATTTGCTGTTCTCCAGCCCTGTTTTTGCAGGGGCTGATTCTGTGAGCTGCAGCTGACCACGCCCCCCTGCAGGAGAGGGGAGCGTGCTCTGATCAAGTCAGAAGATGGGGAGAAAAATAGATCTCCGTCCTCCGTGTTTTATTATATTATTATATAGAATTGTTATTCATTTGTTTTAAAGCTCAATAAATAACAAAGAAGACCTTTGAACGGCACTTTTCTAATTTTGTCCGGAAGATTTAAACTTTAACGGACATCTTGACCGGAGGTGGGTGTTTGTCATCTGCTGGTGACAAACCGGAGAGAATTACAGCTTGCCTCAACGGGGAGGGATTGCATTGAATTACAGCAGCGGGAGCAAACGCTTGCCTCGGGGAGGGAGAAAAAGAGCCACAGCGGAGAATAAACAGAAGGGCAACCATGCGCTGCTTTTGTGGCAGACTACAGCGTCACTTACAGGCCTGGCATATGTACTACAGCGTCTCCAGCGCTTTCGAGCGGCAATGGCCGGCCGTGGCCCAACCCCACATTCCCCTGATAGGTGGAGAGTTGCCCATATAGGCGGAGCTTCTCGTTTCTGACGTCAGAGAACTTTCAAATCTGTATCTGTATCAGATCCGTTGCAGCCCCTTTTTAAGAGATTTCGGTATGGAGGAAAATAGAGAGGGTTGTGTTTTCTGACACTTGGTGAGTTCCCTCGAGTTCCGGGGACACATATTGATGTATCAAAGACGTACAAAAGTGCATTTTGCATGATAGGTCCCCTTTAATTTAAATAAGTTTTATTCTGAAAAAAACTGAAGTTCACAGTAACTATTAACTCAACACTTTTATTCTGAAAATTCTTAATTTCCGGTTAGCATTAGCATGTGGCGAAATGCTACATTTTCAAACCGTGAATTGAAGGTGAAATGACATGTGATTTTGTACACTAAACACACTGGGATTAGCACTAATTTATTGACGCTGAAAAACATTTATCAGGGAATGTTTCAATAACCACAGACACCAGAATGATGTAATTTAGCAACAGAAAAAGGCAGGAATTGCATTGGACCCGCCCCCCACAACGCCGGCCAATAGAAGAAGACCTCAGATGACAACAGGAAGGGCAAGCCAAGAATCGATCTCTTCACCCCCTGTCCTCGGCTGACCGGACGCATGGGGGGAGAGCCGCCACTCGTGGATTTCATTTGTACATCAATGCATCTTTTGTGTAATTAAATGCTGTTAACTTTTATAGGCTTCCCTTGGCTCTTTTCAGTCTCTCCTGCTCTCAGGGTTCAATAATTGCTAACAAGTGTCACCGCAACGCCCACCGTTATCACCTCTTTAGGCTTCAGGTGTGCTTACCTGTCGGACCTTCTCCAGGCCCAGCGTGATGATGTAGGAGATGACGATCCACTCCTGCAGGGACGGCCAGCGCTCCATCTTCACCAGGATGATGTAGTTATACAGAGCCAGGTACACTAGGTAGGAGAGCTGTGGAGAGGTTTTTATAATTATTATAATTAATAATGTATTATTGTTATTATTATTTATATTTATATTATTGTCGATATTATTATTTTAATTGAATTTGAATGTTTTCATTAATATTTTTTGTCTTTTTCTTGATGATCCTGGACCTGAAACAGTTTTCAGGTCTTGAACATTCGTAGTCTTTATAAAAACCAGGAGAGACAAACTGTCTGAACTCTCAAAGAAAATGACAGATAATGATTCAGATATCTATACCGTGTTGAACCAGAACTTGGTGAAGGGAGCGTTGTAGAACTCATAGATCTTCTTCCCGATGGGAGTCTTCCTCTTCTTCTTCTGGTCTTCCTCCTCGTCTCCTTTCTTTGACGTGGTATCCACGTTGGAGGCGGCGTCCTGAAAAACAAACTCAAACTGCTGCACTCTGATATGAAAGTTAACTATTAATATTAATCTGAAGTGTTGATACCTTGCTGGATTTGTTGTCGTCTTTGTTTTTGCCCTCGTCGTTCTCTCTGGAAGAATGAAAGGAAGATTCCTCTCCAAGACGAAACTTCATGAGGAGGATTAGAGGCGGGAAGACCAGCCCTAAGATCACCTGCAGACAAAAACTAGATCAATATAATATTAAAATACTTTATCCGCCAACCAAGGTCAGCCTGGCGGCGTGCGCGTTACCTCCAGGCTGTTGCTCTTGCCCATCCTCAGGCAGCCCATCCACATGTCGGTGAGCAGCATCTGGCTGCAGGTGTGGGCGATGAAGTCTCTGTGTTTGGCAGCAACGGCGAGCTTCAGACACGTGGAGTTACTCCAGTTCTTCAGCTCGTAGGTCAGCAGCTTCATGGCCACCTGCTCGTCGTGTTTGTACGACTGATCCAGCAGCTCGTAGGCCAGCTGCCCAAATTCCCTGCACACAGAAAGCAGGAAGTCATGAAAACACACTTCCTGTTTGTGTGGTCACAAAACACCAGGGTTGCATTCTCATCGTGAGTTAAGATCAGGAAGGTTCCTGACAGAGTGACCTGAAGTCTGTGATCTGCAGCCATGATAAGAGCTGATTCTCTAGATGAGAGGAAAGGAGCTTCAATTTCTCCATGTTCACCTCCTTTAGGAAACACTGGACCCACCTTTATCACCTCCTTTAGGAAACATTGGACCCTCCTTTATGACCTCCTTTAGGAAACACTGGACCCTCCTTTATCACCTCATTTAGGAAACACTGGACCCTCCTTTAGGAAACACTGGACCCTCCTTTATCACTTCATTTAGGAAAAACTGGACCCTCCTTTATCACCTCCTTTAGGAAACACTGTACCCTCCTTTATCACCTCCTTTAGGAGACACCGTACCCTCCTTTAGGAAACACTGGACCCTCCTTTATCACCTCCTTTAGGAAACACTGGACCCTCCTTTATCACCTCCTTTAGGAAACACCGGACCCTCCTTTATCACCTCCTTTAGGAAAAACTGGGCCCTCCTTTATCACCTAACTCACTTGGAGTTGTTCTCCAGGTCCTGGAAGATGTCGTCCACCAGCTCGCTCTGAGACGACTCGTGGGCCATGGCCTTGTAGAGCTTGCAGGCAACCAGAGCTTTGGCCATGGCCTCCTCGCCGCGCTGCCACAGGAACAGCGCCATCTTCTGGCGCTTCATGAGCACAGCCCACACCATCAGCTCGTGGAACGGGTACTGGAACCGGCTGAGCTCCGGGTCGTCCATGTCGATGTCCACCTCCTCCTCCTTCTTCTTGTTCTTCTTCCCTTTGCCCTTCGCTCGCGGCTCGTCGTCCTGCGAGACAACAAGTCAGAGTCCAGAGCAACATGAGACAGAACCAGGGAGTAAAGAGCCAGTACAGAACCAGGGAGTACAGAACCAGAGAGCACAGAACCAGGGAGTAAAGAGCCAGTACAGAACCAGGGAGTACAGAACCAGGGAGCACAGAACCAGGGAGCAAAGAACCAGGGAGCACAGAACCACAGAACCAGGAAGTACCAACCTCCATCCCGAGGAGCTTCAGAGCTTTAGGCTGCAAGATAACCGACAGGAGAGAAATACATCAGATATTCATCCATTACCATCAGAACTTCATTCAGAACCATCAGCCCTTCATTCAGAACAATTAGAACCAAAACAACTATCAGCACTTCCTTCAGAACCATCAGAACTTCATCCAGAATAATTGGAAACATCAGCATTTCTTCCAGAACCATTAGAAACATCAACCCTTCATCCAGAACAATCGGAACCATCAGAACCATCAGTTAGAACCATTGAAACTCTTTCAGTTTTGAGATGGATTTTCTCACCCTCTTCAGGCCGTACAGGTTGTTGTAAAGAGTCCTGAAGCTCTTCCTGGTGTAGTTGCAGCGGTACGCCCCCCCCATCAGCAGCTCCAGAACCAGGCCGATGTCGATCAGGGTGGTCTGGTAGTCCGGGGGCAGGTTCCCCTGAACAGCACGTGGTGTAATACACATAGAATGTTTTTAGTTATTAAGAACCAATCACGTTTCTGGTTACTGTATTTGTTCATAATGCATAATGGTTGTAAGCAGGAAACACCAAACTGACCTTCTTCACGTCTCGCACAACGAAGTGCAGCGTATTCGCCGGACCCAGCTTCTGCAGAAATGAACACATGAACATGTTAACACATGAACATATAAAAACATGAACATACTAACACATGAACAGACTAACACATGAACATACTAACACATGAACACACTAACACATGAACACACTAACACACTAACACATGAACACACTAACACATGAACACCTATAAAAACATGAACACACTAACACATGAACACACTAACACATGAACACACTAACACATGAACACACTAACACATGAACACACTAACACATGAACATACTAACACATGAACACACTAACACATGAACACACTAACACATGAACACACTAACACATGAACACACTAACACATGAACACACTAACACATGAACACACTAACACATGAACACACTAACACATGAACACACTAACACATGAACACACTAACACATGAACACACTAACACATGAACACACTAACACATGAACACACTAACACATGAACACACTAACACATGAACACACTAACACATGAACACACTAACACACTAACACATGAACACACTAACACATGAACACACTAACACATGAACACACGAACACACTAACACATGAACACACTAACACATGAACACACTAACACATGAACACATGAACACACTAACACATGAACACACTAACACATGAACATACTAACACATGAACATACTAACACATGAACACACTAACACATGAACACATGAACACATGAACACACTAACACATGAACACACTAACACATGAACACACTAACACACTAACACATGAACACATGAACACACTAACACATGAACACACTAACACATGAACACACTAACACATGAACAAAACTACTAAACTAACACATGAACATACTACANTCTCTATTTTAAAGAGTCCTCTCCTTCTGATGTTCAGGTGTATATCAGTATGTAGTGTCTCTACTTTAAAGAGTCCTCTCCTGCTGATGTTCAGGTGTATATCAGTATGTAGTGTCTCTACTTTAAAGAGTCCTCTCCTGCTGATGTTCAGGTGTATATCAGTATGTAGTGTCTCTACTTTAAAGAGTCCTCTCCAGCACCTCTTTTCACCCTCTGTCTGAAACCAGAGCCCAGTCTGCTCCGATTGGTTAGCTGGCCGGCTCTGTTGTGATTGGTCAATCGCTTAGAGATGTCCCGCCCCTTAGCCTATCACGTACAATGTGTTGGAGCGCTAGCCAATAGAAGTGTGAGTGTTGCGTAGTGATATATAATGTTTAGAGTTTCTTCAGTGGTAGATTAGTCTATTATAGAGTATTGTATATTTTTATTTTGTGTTATACTCTGTTTTGAAACCATTTCAAATCTTGTACTGGGAGCATGTAATGACACCGGGTGCTTCACATTTAAATAAAACACACATAAATAAATTAAAGTAGTGATTATAAATTTTCCTGCAAAGAACGAACTCATCTATCCATGGTATTGTTATGGCTATGAAGTCAAATTAAACATTTTGAACATTTTGATTAAAATATGAGAAAGGGTAAATAGGCCGACTGTATTTTCAGCTTTACAAGAATGAATATTCAAGAAAAAATTGATAAAAGCAGCTTTTCTGCTTACATTACCAAGGCTGATATTAATGTTTTTCGGGGAAGGAAAGTTAATTGAATGTAATTAGATTTTGCACCGGATGACATACCACGGAACAAAAGATATGGATATGGAAACTGTGTTCCTGTCTGAGCACAGTGTGCACCAAGCAGAATAGACTCTGACAGATTACAAAAATATTCATTATGTGAGCAATTTCACGGCTGTTTATCTCGAGCGGAGAGAGGGTGAAGTTATTAAGCGTCTTTTTCCTGGCAAAGCACATTTAGGTGAACAGTATCGCATTAGTACATTTCAGGGATTAATCTTAACGCAGGCTAATTTGAAAGGTAGATAAACACAATGCCATTATGGCTTGAGCAAGCTATGCTGGGAAAACAAGATAATAATACAGATTGTTGTGCATGTAATGATAGTTTAGAAGCAGTCAACAAATCATAGGGATTAACAGCAACATTTGATAATATGAACAGAAAAAGGAAGGTCCATATTTCTAGCTACAGTAGTTTGCTAAATGTCACCAAAGCTCTGTGGCTTAAAATCATAAAATAATTCATCTGAGAGTCTACACACCAGATTTTGGGGAGATTAAGCAACACTAAAGTCGTCCATCTGTGCCGGCCAGATCATTGGCTCAGTGTTCACAAACACAACTATACTGTATGTTGAGCACTAAGCTGCATCACACAGTTTTGAGCATCATGAAAAAGTAAATATAGAACACACTATTTTGTTCTCACTGGAGCTACACATCCTCCTAACACACAAACACACTCACTGGCACATGTTTTCTGAGCTAGCAAACTCATATCTTTATCCATGCTAGCTGCCATGCTAATTTGTCCCAATGAATTTGGTGATGCCCTGACAAATTACATTTCCATCAGCCTCATCTGTGTGGGTTTATGTTCTGTGTTGTTTAGGACATACTAGCATGTTAAGGAGGAGGCGTGTGGCGCAGTGGATAGAGCCTTGGTGGTGGGATCAGGGGGTCACAGGTTCAAACCCCACTGCAGCCAGCATGTCGTTGTGTCCCTGAGACACTTCACCCCAAATTGCTCCTGTGGGGATTGTCCACAGTATTGAGTATGTAAGTCGCTTTGGATAAAAATTGTCTAACAAAAAATGACATGTAATGTTTGGCTCGAAATACCAAACATCATTGCAGCATCCCATAAATCCCTCTGTTTCAGCCCTGTTTCAAAAGTGCTGATTCTCTGTCTGTAGCTTTAAATGCTAATGAGCTG
>NW_011365379.1:12417-36728 GCF_000735185.1 Notothenia coriiceps | reverse complement strand
GATAGAGCCTTGGTGGTGGGATCAGGGGGTCACAGGTTCAAACCCCACTGCAGCTAGCATGTCGTTGTGTCCCTGAGACACTTCACCCCAAGTTGCTCCTGTGGGGATTGCCCACAGTATTGAGTATGTAAGTCACCTTGGATAAAAGCGTCTAGCATGTAATGTAATGTTAACAGGCCAAACTAAGATGCAGAAATTGGCTCCATGTTAACATGAACACCCACACAATCCCCCAACACTGGGGCACGGTTCTGAGCTAGCAGGCTAATATTTTTAGCCACGCTTGCTGCGAAGCTCTTGGGATTGCAGTGTTTCTTCAACACTTTGGTCCAGACAGAAATATCTAAACAACTGTTGGATGGATTGCACGTCAGATTTTGCATCAGCATTTAACACTCTGTTGGGCCATTTCCAACATCCACATCTGTATTTATGTTTAAGGCCATTTTTTACATGCTAGCACGTAAACAGGCTAAACTTAGGTTGTTCACCAACACTACTGTATGTTGAGCATTAAGCTCTACACACACAGAACTTTGCA
Source organism: Notothenia coriiceps (assembly GCF_000735185.1). NCBI lineage: Eukaryota > Metazoa > Chordata > Actinopteri > Perciformes > Nototheniidae > Notothenia > Notothenia coriiceps. The sequence continues at coordinate 36,187 of NW_011365379.1, read as the reverse complement.
GCGACATATTGCACAGTAAATATACTGCACACAGTTTTGTACCACCGGAGCTACTCCTCTTTGTAGGCTACATCCTCCCAGACACAAACACACCATCCCCCCCACACTGAGTTAGCAATGTTTGTGCACGCACTTTAGAACAGACAGTATTATTTGGACAACTGTTGGACGTTTTCGCTCAAGCATTCCACAAACTTTGGGCACACTTGTCCAGACAGAAAAATCTAAACAACTGTTGGATAGATTGCCATCACATTTTGCACAAAACATTCAACAAACATTAAGGAATTTCATAACTTTTCCTCTAGCATCGGTTGTAAGTCAACATTCTCACTTCCTATTCAGTGAAATATTTCAACATGTTCTCCGTGGTTTTGGACGACATTTCTAGCAGACATTCATGGTCCCCAGACAATTTACTGTGGTGACTCGTCCATGACTTTTCTCATGACATTTCCATCAGCCTCATCTGTGTAGGGTTTATGTATAAGGCTATTTAGAACATGTTAACAGGCTAAAAATGTTGACGGTAGCATTTAACGGCTTAGGATTGATCAGATCCATTGGGGTCGGACATTTATGCAAGCAGTGTTGGCAGCACTCAGACCTTTTACGTTTGAAAAAATGGCAATACTAAAACTAAAACTTTAAAACCCATTACACGTTAATGTATTAGCATCAAAATATACTTAATGTACTTATTGTGTGTAATTAACCATTTCAGAATCATATATATTAAATTAATGCATTATGATATTTGGTTGATTCATGTGTTAATCAATGGTACATGTGGAGCGAATTTTGCTACTGCTGGATATCTTAACCTATATTATTACACAGCTTAGTTGAATACTCGATTCTGATTGGTCAATTCGGAATTCATTATAGCCATTATTAGTCTTTCTAGGCTTTCTTATCAACTGGGTTTTAATTTGTGGAGGTTCAGTTTTCTATTTTCTTTTAGATGCTGCAAGTCATTATAGCCTTAAGTAGTTTGGGAACTTCTTAATTAGCTTGGGTTTGCCCAGTTGAACTGAAGACGTTCAGCTGTAAAAGCAACCTTTTGAAGAGATTGTTTTTGTCAACTACTGTTTAATATGAACTTCCTATCTGAACAGTTTTTTCTCTGGATTACATTTGATGTTGCATCGGACTGAATTCTGCTTTTCCCAGTGGGCTGTTACATACATACTGAGGTTTTCAAAGAGCGCAGCGCTGCCTTTAGTGCAATGACCCAGTTAGTGGTCAGCTATGGGATTCAGTGTTTTGCTAAAGGGCAGTTTGGCAGTGACGGATTGGCATCACTAATTTTTCTGAATCACAGCTGGAATATGAACTCTACTCAGCGCTGGGGGGTTAAATCACCCACTTCTCAGCGTGACTTGGGGACTATTTCGCCTTTAAAGTCACATTGACCTACGTCCAATGAACGTTTTAATCATACGCTACTCTTGGATAATGAGTTTGTGATTAACTGAGAACTGTATTGGTTGATTCAGAGCAGTGAACATTTATGAAGAGTGATGTTTCAGTGAAGCAATTTATTAATGGTGGCATGTCTATTAGAATTGCTTTTATGAGCTATAGCCTTTTGGCCACAGTACAGTGCTCAAATAAAGACACTTCTACTTCATGCATCTTTTAAACAATAACACACAAGACAAGACTAGTCACAGATATAAAGAAAGTGAACTTATACGTTATTGTGTATAGCATGCTTGATTGAATGGAGAGTATAAATATTCAGTTCATGTGCACAGATGGACCGAATGCCCCAGCTGGAGTTGCATAGTTATTTTGAATCAATATACTTTATTTACCAAGCATATTATCTGCCATCTACCACATGATGTGTGTACAAGCATCTCGGCTTCATTAACATTAAGCCCATTATCTCGTTGCTTGGTTAATGCGTGTTGTTCCTTTTGTTTAATCTTCATGAATAATGGACACCACCTTTGTTATGCTAAGCACAAAGCATGATTTATGCCTAAGTGAAGTCGCCCATCACTTTGCCCTTTTTGTTTTCTTGTTCCCTGAGATTGCAGGGTAGGGTGACTAGTGTGGAAATAAAACAATAGCCTCCTGGGATTGACGTATAAAAGTTAGGTATCCCCTGCTAGTATATCGTTTTATATACTATCATACAGTATTTTATAAGCCTATATTCCTGCAGTATGTCTGATCTTTTTAAAGAACATTTTAATTATCCAGAATTTGTATGTTGTTTATATATTACATTTTCATTTCAAATGTATTTTTCATTGTTAACTCTTTTCCACTTTTTAAGTATTTGTATTTTAATGTTGAGCACACTGGTCCTGTAACTAAATATTTTCCCAATTTGGGATTAATATAGTATATATCTATCTATCTATCTATCAATATCTTTCCAAAAAGAAGGGTTTCCTGTCGTTTTCTTTCCTAAACTCCCTCAAAACATCAACAACTGTTTATAATTCCACATCAAGAGAGTAAAACAGACACATCAAACTTGTGTAAAAGGTTTTTTTTTACCCAAAAGAAGGGACATGTTAATAATTCAAAACATCAGCACAACAGCCCAAAACAACCCCCTTTCATAACCTCATTTTCAGATGGGAAAACACTCCGGCGGCATATTTTCCTTTTAGTCTCTGATCCATCAATTCCACTACTACTACTACTCAAATATGATGCATAACTGGATCTGGTTCAAGAGCTCACTGATTAGCTGCGTAGGGCAAATCTCATTTAAGTGGCTCCCTACAGAGACAACAAATAAACCAACAAGATTAATCAAATAACAGATCATGTGTCAGTGAGGCATGAATATCTGTGCTTTTTAAAAACGTGCAGCTGTTTCAAATATGTTCTCTATCATTAAATTCTAACCAAGTCCCTTGTAAGGTCAAAAGGCCGTCCTTTTTTGTCTTTCTTCTCCAGCTTAAGCCTTCCTCTTCCAGAGTAACGAGGAGCAGTAGTAACAAATGCACTATTACACATTTGACATTACTTTAAGGCAGAGACAGAGAGAAAACACATGTTTAGTGTAAAAAATTAGCCATGCTTGCGACATAGCTTGAAGGATTACAACTCTTGTCCATATTTAAAACATCTCAACAACTATTGCTCTAGGTATTGTCCCCGGAAATGTCGCCGTTTTTTAATATACGTTAAAAACACATAGCAAGGTGAAATAAAACGTTTCATGTCAGGCCATACTTGTCAACCCTCCCGATTTTCGCGGGAGACTCCCGATTTCATTGCCCTCTCCCGGTTTCCTCCCGGGGTCATATTTCTCCCGCATTTCTCCCGATTTCTGACAAAATCAGATTTACTCAGGACTGTTTCCACTCGGACTTTAATAAGCTACACCATTGTTTGGTTTCCATGGTAACACGTCTCTTTAGTAGCGCGCGCAACTGAAAGTCTGAGAGGGTGAAGCAGATAGTAACAGAACAAGAATCGACAACGACTCCACTCTCTGCTCACTCCTTTCCTGTAAAATACAGGTCCAGCCCAAACATATGCTCCATCAGGGATGGTGCTTCAGGCCGCAAGGCATTGAACTTAGAACTACAATAAGCATGTTAATGTTAATCTAACAGAACCCCCCAACCCCTGATGTAGAATTTCAAAATAAAATACTTTTGAAATCTCATATATGAGCTATCATCCCTCTGTTTTTAGATAAGAATAAATAAAAAAACTGTCAAATTATCAAAGAACTCATTTCACTCCAGGGTGATAGCAGGACACCCCATCTAGTCACTCAGAGAGAATCAGGACAATCTGATGTAGAGTTTCAAAATAAAAGACCTTTGAAGTCTCATATATGAGCTATCGTCCTTCTGTTTGTATCCAACAGTTCAAATGTTCGAATTACATTAGCCAGAATTGTCCCCCTTTTTTCTTTAACAGTGAAAAAAATTGGATATGTTAATGATATATTGACCGCAAAACTCAAAATGTCCCCGGTTTTAATTTTGAAAATCTGGTCACCTTACACCACTGGGTATATTAGTCTCACGGCATTTCGTGTTATAGTCACTAAATTAATTTAATCTATTGATTCGTGTTCACCAACGCAATTATCAAAAAAAATTCGTGTCACACAGAACGATTTTAAAAGCAATGCATTTCAATCGGTAGTATGTTTCGTGCCTGCACCACGTCTTTTTGTCCGGTCGGGTCTTGGAATACCAGAAGCTGTGTGGTTCATAAAAACATTTTCTTACTCAATATCTTGCCCTAAGCCTAACCCCAACCCTTTTATTTTAAATTGTATAATGTCGAAGTCTTTTTTGCCGTCCGTGAGGAAAATAAATGGGGCTCAGAGCCTCAGAATACTGAAATCTGTATTTTTTATCATCTTTTTTCCCTTCTAATTTGTTATTATTTGGTGCAGGCACGAAACATAGTACAGATAGAAATATAGAAATACATTGCTTCTAAGATCGTTCTGTGTCAGAATACTGAAATCTGTATTTTTTGTATCTGTTTGTCCTTCTAATTCGTTATTATTTACATTGCTTTTAAAATCGTTCTGTGTGACACGAAAAAAATGGCGAAATCGTGTTGGTGAACACGAATCAATAGATTAATTTCGTGATTATAACACAAAATGCCGTGAGACTGTGTTGGGGTATTAATGCAGCCTCAAAGGGCAGCTATTTTTGCCGCAGACACTTGTTCTATTCTTCCTCTTCATCCTGTGTTTTGTTTATCAGATAACATTCAGCACTTCTGCCCCTCGCTGAGTACCAATTTCCTTGAGTCCCTTGACGATGAACAACGGGAGATTACAAAAGGATGGGGAAGGTTAAATAAAGGAAAAGGAAAAATGCCTGTGTCCACAACGTTAACATTGTGCACCAGGGTTTAGTTCAACATAACTTACCCTCTAGACTAGAGTGGTAGGCACTTACATGTTATTGATTGTTTGAATTATAGGATCAAATATGATGGTGGATGAGTAATAAATGTCCCGTGGGAGGTGAGGAGGAGAAATGTTTGGTCATGAAATGAAACTGTTTGTTCCATTTGACAACTTCTGACTGTAATAAAGTGGGTAATTTACATTTTCAGTGAAATATAATTAGCGTTCAGTTAGTCTGAGTGATTGACTCGAGCTGTGAACCGCCCATGTTTGCTTTTCAGAGATATTTCTGAATTATCAGAGTAAAAAATATATTACATTTTTTTAAAGATTTTAGATTCCTTGTCCTAAACAATTGTGCATATGTATATATTTTCTCTTTCTTATACTAAGATAGCCAGAAGAAGCTTTTTACCCATTGTACTAGACTACTTCCTTCTGCATTTAACAAGAAGCAAGTTTAAATCTGATAATCATGGTATCTTCTGTTAGACGTAATTGAAGCATACCATGATTGACCGTGTGCTGGAGCTGCTATTTGACAACAAGCCAGATCTAAATATATCTGTGTTTAATGAACCAACGACAAGCTCAAAAAGAATGATAGCTTACAAGTTGAATTTCTCAAGATATCAAGAGATCAGTCACTTAAATACATTTGCAATGACCGTAACTCCGTGACTCTAGTAACAATATTTAAGAAGAATTGAACAATCTTAAAGTCAAGCAACATAAAAAAAATCCCAGCCATCATTTTAACTCTCCTCCTTTTTGACTTTCTGTTTTCAGACATCCCATTCCCCTTTGAATGAGCTCATTCCCAGACACACCACGCTATCTGACCACACGATCAGTAAAAAATATGTCTCACAAGTCAAACAGACAGTCAAACAGGACAGAAACTGAGCTGCGGTTGACAGTACCAGCTGCACTTATCAATGATTAACTTACGAATTGCCTTCCTCCCAGCATTTTGAAATAATGGTGCTCTGAATTTGTTTTCATTGACAGCAGTTTGCTCTGGAAGAAGTGCTTATTTACAGGAAGTTGTATGTTGTAAATTCAAATTTCCGCTATAAGGAGACAGTGGTTTGTTTTGTATGAAACAGATAGTGACAATAAAAGTGTCTCTTGAGGGTTTCTGAACTATGTCCCCTGAAAGTGAGCCGGGCCTTTTTCGTAATAGCCAAACGCTTTTACTGCAACTTCCTTGTCAATATGTGATGTCATGTAGGCCCAAAAAAGACTTTCCCATTGACTTACATTGGGAATGAGACGTCTGTAAATTAGCCAATATTTGTTTAACTTAATCAACTATGCAGTACGAACACTTTATAAAGCCCTTATTTAAATCACAAGGGTCTAAAAGTTGTACAATGCACTAAAAGCCGAATCCAGAGTTATTTTCTCTCGATTGATTTGAGTGAGTAGAGATCGCCCATTATGCTGTGGACTGGAGGATTAAGGAAATGTTGGCTTTATGCACCACTGAGCAACTTTGATAGGATTGAATAGATTTCCGCCTCCAACGCTGTATCCAGTTCTCTTTATGCATCCATGCTCTAAACTCTCTTAAAATATAGCACTCTCTGGGAACTGGTTGTAATCACAAGACTTCACTGTAAGTCTAAAAAACACCAACAAATTCAGCCTTCCTCTCCAAGCATGAAGTGCTTTTAATCTGATCCCACGAGCCAAGCAGCGAGGTCCAATCCTCCACATTTCATCGAGGTGGCCGACAAGTGGGAAGTGGAAAGTGCCTGAGAGAGTGGAGCTCAGGCGTCACATCGTATTACTTGAGGAACCGTCAGCTAGGTCAACTCATCTGTGTCTGCTTCTCTTTCCCCGGCTGCACTAACTGTCTCTCTTGGGACAAACCTACGCGCCGACCTCGCAAAAAAATATTGTCAGGCGTTGAGGATGGGTCATCGTGTGAGCTGTGTGTGAACTCAGCTCATCATTTACACACCAGTTGGCAGAAAGCATGTGAAGGCTGCGGGTAATCCTGCTGTCATCTAAAGGCTGCCGCTACAGGCTGATTTCCTCCCTCAAATCCCTGGCAGAAGCTTACGGGTGTGATCACACCTACACTGTAAAAGTTTACTTTCCTGCAGTTATGTGATATTTCTCTCGACCTACATTCCATCGGGTTTCCACTAGTTCACGAATAGTTAAACCAGGATATATTCGGTTGGCAACTTTTGCTAAGCTCTTCTATCTCTTTGGCACTAAATGTCTACATAAAAAGGGCTACCATCTCTTACCCCTGTTGTGAATAAATCATTCATCTTTCACTATTGAATTATTGAACATACAACATATGACGGTAGCCAAAAGGGATGCTAACTTTTTGTGGGCTTTGCTGAAAGTGCATGCTGGGTTATCTTTTGAAACTGCTTTCATATATAATGTCTCTTATATTCACTTTCGTCCACTGAGACTGAACTCTTCTGCTGTGTTTTTGCATGGGTCAATGCTGTTGTGTGTGAAGTTCAATCTACCCTCTTGAATCTCCACTTAAAGAGGCTGGAGGTGTTGAATGGGTAGTCATCCATAAGCATGGCTTTCACAGCCATAAATCCACATTTGCACACACAGTACAAAATCAATACCAGAGAAGAGAATTGTACAGATCTTTTGACGAGACCAAAGCCACAGAACAGGTAACCTTTTCGCCAAGTTTATCAATAGCTTGCTGTTATTCTGGTGGAAAAGGTTACTAAAGTACGTTTTAAAAGTGACTCTAATGCAGATTTAGGAGGAATAGGTCGGACATTTAGATTTTGAATTCATGTCGGATTATTTTGTTTGTTTACTTTATTCATTAAAGTGAAATATTATTCAAACAGTTGAAAAGTAATTTCCCCTTCCATTTGGATCATAATGGATTTTTAAATAGGGTTGGGTGCAAAGCAGATGCAGATGATATAAATGTGTCAGGGAACAGAGATTTTATCCCTTATGATTTACCCCATGATATCTATCTGTTTAATATTTCTGGGTGTATTAGGGACTGGTGGGAACTGATGCGAATCAATGAGCAGGGATTGATTTATTTCATTTGATTGTTATTCGAAGTACTTTGATTTGGCATTCAAAATAAAAAAAAATGTATAAAGAAAAGTCTCTTTAATGTTTTTCCAATTTCTCAGTTTATTTTCCACATTGATTCGATTTATTCCCCTAAATGAGACTGTGGTATTGAATTACGTCTTGTGTTTTAAGAGGACATATCATTCTCATTTTCAGGTGTATATCAGTATGTAGTGTCTCTACTTTAAAGAGTCCTCTCCTGCTGATGTTCAGGTGTATATCAGTATGTACTGTAGTATCTCTACTTTAAAGAGTCCTCTCCTGCTGATGTTCAGGTGTATATCAGTATGTAGTGTCTCTACTTTAAAGAGTCCTCTCCTGCTGATGTTCAGGTGTATATCAGTATGTAGTGTCTCTACTTTAAAGAGTCCTCTCCTGCTGATGTTCAGGTGTATATCAGTATGTAGTGTCTCTACTTTAAAGAGTCCTCTCCTGCTGATGTTCAGGTGTATATCAGTATGTAGTGCTCTACTTTAAAGAGTCCTCTCCTGCTGATGTTCAGGTGTATATCAGTATGTAGTGTCTCTACTTTAAAGAGTCCTCTCCTGCTGATGTTCAGGTGTATATCAGTATGTAGTGTCTCTACTTTAAAGAGTCCTCTCCTGCTGATGTTCAGGTGTATATCAGTATGTAGTGTCTCTACTGGGACATGTCTCCATGCTTTAATGTTCGAAAAGCTCTTTATTTTTCTCATACTGTCTGTGCTGCAGCACCTCTTTTCACCCTCTGTCTGAAACCAGAGAAGTCTGCTCTGATTGGTTAGTTGGCCGGCTCCGTTGTGATTGGTCAACCGCTTAGAGATGTCCCGCCTCTTAGCCTATCACGTACAATGAGTTGGAGCACTAGTGCATAACATTAACACCAACATCATATGAACCTTTGGACTTATATTTGGATATTCAAAACTGTTCATATTTGTATATACTTCACCTGTTGTTGATATTTGATTATACACTGTTACTTACATTCTTTATTTTATATTCTTATTTGTACTTGTGTGAACTCTTACCTGATTCTGATAAATCTTCATATGTTTTAGATTATATTGCCCTACACTTTCTATTGGCCCCAGGACCCCAAAGGGTTTAATTTGGCGCTGATTAGATTTGTGTTAAAGTGGATACTGAATGTCAGAGAGTGTGTATTCAACCAGGAGGACTGCAGTTTCTCTGAGACTATGAAAGCCTGTCAGGTCCCTGCAGGATCATAAACTCATTGGTCCCTCACACCAGGGACCAGTCATCCAGCGCCACATTGTCCATATTGACACATATAAGAAGCCCTCTGCAAATCTAAACGAGCTCAAAGAGACAATAAATATCCCTCTGCACCATATGCCTCAGGGGAATAAACCAAAACCTGTTCAATGAGCCTCATCTGCAGCCCTCCATACTGTACGGTTTAAAATGTAAAATGCATGTCCTTGGGAATCTTGAAATGACAGTGAGAGAGCCCTAATTACAGCTAACCACGTGTCTAATTGGCAATTCCCATCCTAATGAATTATCTCTATGACTCCCGTTGTGAATCATATACCAAACAAGCACTGAATCTTAATTAAAATGAGTCTGTTTTCATGGAGATTACAGAACAGTCTATGTGGGGATGAAACTATTCCAAAACTAAACTCAACATTATTTGAAATTCTCAATAAGCAGTTGTGGAAAGTAACAAAGTATTTACTCAAGTACAGTAAGTTTGAGGTACCTGCTTACTTGAGTATTTCCATTTTAAGGTACTTTGTACTTTTACTCCACTCCATGTATTTAATACCTTTAGTTACTTCACAGATCTGGATGAATGATGTGAAATATAATCAGGTGTTAAATCAGACTTTAGTTCCACCTGGAGTAAATCCACAAGCTACCCTGCAGTATACAAAGTCCATTCAAACTAGCTGCACCTTTACCAGCTTTGAGAACACTTTAATGATCAATCATTATAAAACATATCATATATATTATTCTGAAATGGACCAATCTGCACAATGACTACTTTTACTGTCGCTACTTTCACTATATTTTGATGATAATACTTTTCTACTTTTACTTGAGGAACATTTTGAATGCAGGACTTTTACTGTAACAGAGTATTCCTACACTCTGGTACTTCTACTTTTACTCAAGTACAAGATCTGAGTACTTCTACTTTTACTCAAGTACAAGATCTGAATACTTCTACTTTTACTCAAGAACAAGATCTGAATACTTCTACTTTTACTCAAGTACATTATCTGAGTACTTCTACTTTTACTCAAGTACATTATCTGAGTACTTCTACTTTTACTTAAGTACTGAGTACTTCAACTTTTACTTAAGTACAAGATCTGAGTACTTCTACTTATACCCTTGCCACACAAGGACGAAAACGGTCGTATCTGGTCCAGTTCTCTATCAGATAGACGGTTCGGCCACACGAGGCCGACACGGAAATGCAGATAACGATAATGGGTCCCTGGGTGGGTAGATCCATTTTTTATTCTTATATTATTATATAGAGTCGTTATTCATTTGTTTTAAAGCTGAATAAATAACAAAGAAGACCTTTGACCGGCACTTTTCTAATTTTGTCCTGAAGACTTCATGTTTAACGACATGTTGACCGGCGAAAAAAAATCTAACTGAAACTCTGCCGCACGGTCCCCTCGTTCCTGGGAAGAGGCGGAGAGGTGGGTGTTTTTCATCTGCTGGTGGACTACCGGAGAGAATTACAGCGAGGGAGCACACGCTTGCCTCGGGGAGGGAGAAAAAGAGCCACAGCGGAGAATAAACAGAAGGGCAACCATGGCAACCATGCGCGGGAAGTCTTCTTCACTGCTTTTGTGGCAGGATACAGCGCCACTTACAGGCCTGAAATATGTACTACAGCGTCTCCAGCGCTTTCGAGCGGTCTCGTGTGAACGGACACGTTTCTGGTGCCTGTTGCGTGTGGACGGAAGACTTTTTTGATAACGATTGCTTATCCGTTATCGTTTTCGTCCTCGTGTAGCAAGGGCATTATACTCAAGATCTGAGTACTTCTCCCCCTCTGTCTAGATAAAGCAGTAAGAGACAGTAAAGTTAATGCAGAATCATTTGGTTTAGTGGGTGTTCGCTCTTTTGATTTGATTTAAACACCTACTCTGTCTTTTCAGTCACGCTCGCTCACAGGTGGGTGCGTTTGACCTGTCTGAGTATTTGAGCAAATCTCTTTACTCGTCACAGACAATGGCCATGACTCCTCACTCCCACAACCTCTCCTCCACCGGAATAAACAGAGGCTGGTTTAACACATTGATGTTATTATTTTAGATATTTTAAAAGGTAGATCTAGTATATCTAGATGCTTCTATATTTCGTTTTTTAACCAAATATTCCTTAAGTTACTAGTTCTTTTTTACTTTACTTCAAATATTGTTGCATTACTTTTGACAATTTAAATATTTGTCCAATACTTTTAGCTTATAATTTTCTATTGATATTACTTTTTTAGCTAATGATTTCAACCATATATATATATAATGTTTTAAAATAAGATTGACAAATTGTGTTTGTTAGCCTTCCTTGGAGAGGATATAATCTACATAATTGTTTTCCCTTGTGTTTGTGAATTTGGCCTGAGTGGTCTAGAGAAAAGCTTTAATATAAGACTTAGTTTTTCAGCCTTCCTTGGGGAGTTGGCACAGACGTAAATCTATCCGTCCATTGTCAATAACATGACCTCTGTGACCTCTGTGACTTAATCCTTTGTCCAACCAGCTCAAAACACATTCTCAATTACACTATATCACACAATGATACCCGGGATCCACTTCCTCCCATCATTTCATTATCTTCCTCAGGAACACTTAACTCCCTCGTGCTCCACAGTGCTTCAACGTTCATATCAATAATGCACTGAGGGAACAACACCTGATTGGCAAGATGGAGGAATAATCAGATTATCAATACTCCAATGAGCCGCCTATCTTCATTATGGCTACTGAGGCAGAACAATGATCAATTGACTCTTAATTGAATTCATATTATAGTGGGAGCACTGGAAATATCAGAATGAGCTCTGGCATTATAAACCCAGCCGCTTTTAATCAAACTATTCATCTTACACTTCACTGTAACTCTTATTCATGTATTTTACACCTGTGTTATTCTATATTAGCTTGTTTGCACCAATCGGTCTTCATTCAAATCTCAAATCAAAACTCACTTCCTCATAACTGCTTTTAATCTCTTATTATCGTTGTGTTTTATATATTTTAAGTGTGTTGTTTTTATGAACTTTAGCATGTAAAGTGTCTTTGATTACCATGAGAAGCGCTCCATAAATCAAACGCATTCTTATTATTATATTTTAAACGCAAAGACAATATATTTTATTGTGTTTGCTGTTAAATGACTGTTTTGAAATACCGTTTAATAATCTGATTCTGCTGAAGTGATTCTTAAGGCCCTTGATGTTTTTTATTTTTTGCAAAGCACTTTGAATTGCCTTGTGTTGAAAGATGCTGTCTAAATAAACTTGCCTCGCCTTGAGATAGTGGAAGTGGCTCTTGATGAATGAAGGGATGGGTGTTTACTTTTCCCATTTTGAATAAGGAATGTAATGCAACACACTGTTGGGAAATTGGAAACTAACTTGAATGAATAATTTAGGGGAATTGAGCAAAACACCAGGCTGTAAAAACTCATATTCAAACTACTTCAAAATCTGCTCAAAGATTGTAGGTCTGTGAGAGACTTTCTCTGACCCCAACCATGTTGTAGGAGCCAAACTGCTTGTTTTGCCATTACTTATTATTTCTATTATTATCTTCACATACAAAAACTTGAAATCTTGCCAAGTATATTTGTCTAATATCTAGTCAGAATATAAGACACAATAAGTTCAGAAGTAACACTGCAGTGAGATATCAGCTCTTGTTTTTAGACAATGCATCATCTAGTCAAGTCAAAAAAATCTTATTTTGAGTCGTATCTCAGATGAAACACATATTTTTTGACTAACATCAGAAAACGGAAAACTTTTGAGCATGTGCGGCTTATATTGTAACACAACATTTCCTTAATCTGTTCAAATATAGTTCAAAATGAGTTCTCCCAGCTAATTAGAAGATCAGATTTATCTGAATATCCCTTATTATTTCAGGACATCTTACCAAGCTAATGTTCACTTTTTCTATTGGCAGATTTTTGAACTTATTTCAAGTGAAAACACCACGTTTTCCTAATTGTTTCACTCGTTTTTGGAGCAGCTTTTTTTCCAGTGCATTTCTGTTTGCACCTCGTTTAATTCTTATTGGTTATCACTTCCGGCAATTTTCACGTGAGTGTGGTTTATTGGTATTTAGCTCACCTGTTAGATGCCGGTTTTGGGTGCATGACAAAGAGGAGAGGGTGAATTGCTCCGGAGTTAGATATTGTTTGTTTTTGTTTCGTTATTACAACACCATGAACTCTAAATGACTACGGTAGGGGTGTCAAAACTACGGCACGGCGGCAAAAATGTGGCCCGCGGGACATTTTGACTCCGCCCTCAGCGAATTCAAAAAGTATAATGGAATACGGCCCACAAATGAAACTTGAGCTTTTATTGTACTTCTTAAATATATCTGTACACATATATTGCACAGTAGTGTTCATGTGTTAATAAGCCCCATTTACAATAAATTCAGTCAATTCAATTTGAAAATATGTTCTAACAAATCTAAGTCAATAAGAAAAAAGCCCAATAACTTAAATACATAACAACCTTGAAATAGACCCTTCATATTTCCTCTTATGATAATCAATCTGGGGCTCCTGTTGTGCTGAGGGGTGAGCTGCTAACAAATTAAATGACACTCTCTGGAGAGCTGGGGCTGTTGTATCAAGCATAATTGACCTACATTTGATTGATTTTGCTTACTTATAACTTAACGCATCCCAGCGAAGAGGAAGTTGTAGCCTCTCAGCGGCATGGGGAGTTTTTGCCACTGCACATGTCCTGAACAGTGAATATGAATTGTTACCATCTAACCGGAGATACAGGGTCCCACGACTTAACAACGTGAGACTGAAGCTCTCCTTTGTGCACCAGTCGATCCTACACACTTAGATCCGAAGTCAAATATACGTTAGAGGGTCTGGAACAAGTCGGTTTTTTTGTGATTGCTAATTATTAGTTTTCCCTTGTATCATGTCTTAATAATTGTTCGATGTTACAAATGGAGCTGCTGTGATGCAAGAGAAATGTCAGACTTGGTCTGAAAATTATATATTATTGTATATTTAGTGAGAATGCACAACAGTATTTGTTAACTTCACCTAACAGCACTGTGAGTGAAGGGTTAAGGGGGCGAGATAATGAAAGAGAGGAGGTGCGATGTGTGTGTAAAATGAAGGACGAAGGTGAATTATGTTTCAAAGTCAGAGCTGCTGTAAGGTCCACGAGCGAGATCAAGCGTAGTTACAAGAAACACAGTTCATCGTCCGGTCAGGGAAATTAATTAAGCATGATTTAAATTCATCACAGTCTTCGTATCCACTGGTAATGGAGCTGTGTCCTCTTTGTGGAAGCAACAACATCTAGGCATCTTTATGTGGAGGTTGTTCAGACCTGCATTCTTTAATACATCCCTTTTTTGGTTGTGTTTTATCTCTTTGTTGTTTGAATGTCTTTGAGGTCATGTTGGATCTTATCGTTGTCAGTTATCGTCTTTATGGTCAGTTAGCATATATCTGAAGTCATGTTGTGTCCCTGTGTTCAGTTTCTGTCGCTTTGTAGTGGTTTTGCATCTCCTAGAGGTCATTTACTATTTCAGTTTTTCCTGAATCACAGTCTGCGTATTCATTTTCTGTTAATGGAGCTGTGTCCTCTTTGTGAAAGCAACAACATAGACATATACATATATGTGGATGTTGTTCATATCAATCTTTTGTGGTTTTAACCCCACAGAGGAGAAGTGGACCATGTGGAGTGATTTATTTAGATATCATTCTCTGGCACAAAAACCAATGCATTACTGTGTTTGGCACTTGAACTGTTTCTGCTCCTACTTAGAGCAGCTTATAATACAGCTTTAATCTCAGGGTGCACTACATGTGCCATGGTGGTTCCAGACCAATGTGTCTGCAGGTGGCCATGCCGGGGCCTGTTATTGATGAGAAATGGGGCACATTTAATGCTGGACAAGGGCTCAAAAACAGTGTTAACATTTTTAACATTTCAGTAAAGTCATAGCGCACAAAAAAACTAAAAATACCATTATTGTTTTCTGACTTTGTAACGATTTTTGTTTCATTACACCTTATCTTTGACCTAAATGCAGTTTGGGATAATAAATACTTTACTTATGCAGCCAAAGGCTGTTTTTATTGTATTTCTTAATATGTGTTGGTATTCGTTTTTAGAAACATAATTTGTTAAACTAATCTAATTTAGATTCATCCATCCATCCATCCATCCATCTTCTCCCGCTTATCCGTGGTCGGGTCGCGGAGGTAGCAGTTCCAGCAGAGAGCCCCAAACTTTCTTTTCCCTGGCCACATCAACCAGCTCTGACTGGGGGGTCCCAAGGCGCTCCCAGGCCAGCGAAGAGATATAATCCCTCCACCTGGTTCTAGGTCTACCCCTTGGTCTCCTCCCAGCTGGACGTACCTGGAACACCTCCCTAGGGAGGCGCCCAGGTGGCATCCTAACTAGGTGCCCGAACCACCTCAACTGGCTCCTTTCGACGCGAAGGAGGAGTGGTTCAACTCCGAGTCCCTCCCGGATGACCGAACTTCTCACCTTATCCCTAAGGGAGACACCAGCCACCCTGCGGAGAAAACACATCTCGGCCGCTTGTTGTAATTTAGATTCAATTTATTTAAATACATTACTGAAAAAAAGAACATTGCTGTAATCTTAAACCCAGGTTACAGCACAGTATCAGTTGCTACACTATGGTTTCAGATTACCCTATGTTTGTACTCCTGAATCTTTTATGGTGTTTTATTGTATTGTTTTTATTGTATTTGTACTGTCTTTTGGTTGTATTTCACGTTGTATAATGTCTCTTATACTTTTCTGTAATTTTTATTATCTTTTACACTGTCATTAATGTTGGTTCCTGTGATATTGGGCTTTATAAATAAACGTTGAATTAATTTCATTTGAAAATTCAATTCACTTTTGGAGGGGGGCCACAGGGGGGTCCAAGCACAGAGTTACCCCCCTAGAACCGCCCATGCTTCATGCGTAATGTTGTTACCAGTGCAAATTGACAGGCTCTCTCTAGTTGCTATAACTTTGCCAACTTACCTATCGACGCTGATCACACACAGGGTCATGATGGAGGCAGTGCAGCACATTACATCCATGGCGATGAAGATGTTGCAGAACACCTCTCCAAAAAGCCACTTCCCCCCGGTGAGGTCTGTCACTATCACAAAGGGCATCACCACGATGGCTACGGAAAGGTCGGCCACTGCCAGAGAAACCAGAAGGTAGTTTGAAGGTTGCCTCAGCTTCTTCACCACGCACACCGCGATCACCACCAGCGTGTTGCCCATAACGGTGACCGCTGTGATGATGGCCAGCATCACCCCGATGATGATCTTCTCCGGACGCCCGAAATCCTGCAGCTGTTCCCCGCAAGACTCGTTCCACATGGCCGTGGGACCGACGGTGGTGAAGGCGTCATACAGAAGCTGCAGAGAGCCATTGATAACTTCGGAAATGTCCTCCTTCTTGGTAAAAGTGAGCTCAATTCCCGAAGTATTGAACATCACGACGACGTTATCCCGCATGGGTAGCAAGGGACGCCTCGCAAGTGCACTCCAATTACGCGCATATTTGGATGAGTGGAACCTGGTGCCTGTCCAGCGGTGTTAGACGGAGGCTGTTGCAGCAGCTGCTCCACATCACAGTTGCCAACAACTCACTGAGATGTCTTGGCTGTTTAAGAATGAGCTGCATACTCCATCCCTACAGGGAAATCCAAAACTATATATTTTTTTTTTTAAAGTTACACCATCAAATCATAGCTGCTCCGTGTGTGCTTGTTTCCCGAGCTCAGTAACCGGACAAATGAGGAGTATTTGGGGAGTTGCGCTGTGCAAACCGCACCTATCCATGTGACGCATCACTGAGGCGCACAGCCCACCGACTGGAGAGGAAGCATGAAGGACACGGCAGAGGTTTCAAAGTGGAGCTCCAAGCGTGCAAAAGCATGAATAATTTCATGGTTTTTTTGTACATTCTGGCACAGGATTTTTAGTCTCCAAACTCAGCACCTGACAACTCAATTTAGAATATAGTCATCTTCCAGTTACATGATGTGTATTTGTTCTGTGCAATCGTATCATTTTACGTTCTATTACCACAAGTATCTCACACAATATACCAATGTATCTCCTCCTCCTTTTTGGACACGTACAGTAAATGTTACATGTGACAGATTTTTGTTTGAAAACCCTTTAAGCCTTTTTGGAGAAACACAAATAGTGCAGCAAAGTTTGCTTTTAAAAAAAGAAATCCCAGATTTTAAGGGAGCTCCAAGCGTGTAAAAACATGAATCATTAATTTTTTGTCAGGCACAGGATTAACTCTCCAAACTCCCCACCTGACAACTTAATTTAGAATATTTACTCATCGTAGAAAAACTGTTACATGATGGGTTTGTCTTCTGTGAAGTCCTATCATTTTAACGTTTTCTATTTCTATTACCACAAATATCTCACACAATATACCACTGTATATCTCCTCCTCCTTATTAGGACACCCATGTGACAGATGTTTGTTTAAAACCCCTTCAAGCCTTTTTGGGGAAACATAAATAGTGCAGCAAAGTTTGCTTTTATAAAAAGAAATCCCAGATTATAAGGGAGCTCCAAGCAAGTAAAAACATTAATAATTGAATGTGTTTCTTTACATTTGGGCACAGGATTCCCTCTCAAAACTCACCCCCTGACAACTTCATTTACAATATTCACTCATCGTAGAAAAGCAGTTAAACGATGGAGTTTTCTTCTGTGAAGTCCTATCATTTTAACGTTTTCTATTTCTATTACCACAAATATCTCACACAATATACCACTGTATATCTAGTCCTCCTTTTTGGACACATACAGTAAATATTACTTGTGACAGATGTTTGTTTGAAAACCCTTTAAGCCTTGTGTTGTGTTCGAAAGCTGTTACCGTTCATGGTGTTCGCGAGTACATTTTGACCCATGATTTAACTTAGTCCAAAACACTCAAAAATAATGACTATCATCCAATATTGTTTTAACTACATCATAACTAACTTGTTATGCATTCATAACCGTACAATCCTAATTGTATTGTATGGCCCCAAAACACATTACACCACATATTGCACACGTGCATGTGTGAGTTCAGGTTCAAGTGTTAGTGTACATATTCTTTGAGAAAGGTCGAGTTCCCGTGGGGGGAGGGGGGCAGAGGGAGGGGAGGGGGCCAGAGGGAGGGGAGACCAGGTGCATGTTGCGAAAAATGCTAGTTACAGTGGATGAAATTTGAACCAGAGTGACCCACAACAATGCTGCTGGGTCTCCCCATACCCCAACACCAAATTATACACTTTTTTTTTAGAGACCTTCAGACTTGGCAAAAATTGTCAAAATCAGTTTTGTAGTGTTTGCTGTTGTGGAGGGTATCATGAAGCCATGTTGCAATAAAAAAAACTAGAGCATAGTTATTATATCATTTTAACTTGAAACGGGTCACGGGAGACCCAAACACAACATAAGGGTTAAGACTTTTTTGGCGAAACATAAATAGTGCAGAAAAGTTTGCTTTTATAAAAAGAAATCCCAGATTATAAGGGAGCTCCAAGCGAGTAAAAACATTAATAATTTAATGTGTTTCTTTACATTTGGGCACAGGATTCCCTCTCAAAACTCACCCCCTGACAACTTCATTTACAATATTCACTCATCGTAGAAAAGCAGTTACACGATGGGGGTTTCTTCTGTGCAGCCATATAATTAACGTTTTCTATTTCCAAAGATATCTCACACAACATACCACTTTATATCTCCTCCTCGTCATCGGACAGCACATGTTAGATACTGTATGTTTGTTTAAAAACCCTTATCTTTTTAGATTAGCGACATGCCCTTTAATTTTCCTCTAATCTTTATTTATTATATATTATAGTGTTTTATGTATTCATTTATTTTATAGGTTTTTATTTATATTGTTAGTTAATAGTTTTATGCAAACAATCTCTTTTAAATTACTACAATTCTACAATTCTTTTTTATTATTTTATTGGAGAAACACAAATCGTGCAGTAAAGTTTGCTTTTTTTTAAAAGACTTATTTTCCCACACATGCATCTCGGATTCAAAGCAGACACAGGAAATGGTCCTCATGGCATTTTGCCAGCGCTTCTAACAAGCACGAAAAAGCAAAGCTGTCTATAAATATAACGTCTCAGTGAAAGTCCACTCTGTTGTAAATGCCTTGATTTTGTGCCGAAGCCTTTCTTGGTTGCCTTGGCTCCTCAGACGTACGCTCTGAAGACAAATGAACAGAGAGTCGATGGGAACATGCGGGAAAGCGTCCCAGGGTTTTGGCTGCTTGCATCAGGCCGAAACATCTGTGCTGTGTTTGTTCCCCCCTGGCTCTGTTCTTCTTTACATTTTGTTCTCATTTCTTCTCTTTTTCCATTTATTCAATTTTTATTAATTTGTTTCCTTTTCGGTTCTTCTTTCAATGTTTTCATTTGTTCAAATTCTTACCAATTTTTTCTATTTCTTTTCCAAATGTTCTCAATTTTATTTGTGCCCTTTTTCAGACTATTATCCCTTTTTTCATTTTTTCCCCCTTTTTTCGCTTTTCCCCTTTTTAAAATGTTTCAAAATGTTTCCCTTTTTTCCTATTATTTACATACTGTATATGAGCATCGTACATTTTTGTATACAAAGAAAGTTGACATCAGGGGTGGACATCTAAAGTAATACAAAATTAATGTATTAAATAAATAAAGACAAAAACCAAGAAGTTATATAAATTCAGTTAAATATTTCAGATAAAATATTTGTTAAATACACAATGTACAATGTCTTCATCCTGATGTACTGTTCGTCCTGTTTTCATAGTTTCTTCTTGTAAATTACAAAAAGTACAAGAATATTCAATATCAAGTCTAAAGGTTGTGTACAATTTTGAAGTAAACCTAATTTCTTTCCCCAAAAATGTGTTTCCAATGAACTACATTTCTTTCCAGTTGATCTCTCCATACCGTGAAGCCCATAATCTCCCTTCAGTTACCCTAACACTTTGTATGCCATAATGTTCCCCTGGCTCTGTGCTGTTTCCCACAATGCCCTTAGAGCCTGTCATCACTGCCCCTCCCCCTCCATCTCACACGCTAGCCGTGGCCTTTTAGTCACCACTACCTCCTGCTCCGTCAGACCGACAGGTCAGTGATGATTGTCACATCGCATTACCGCCACTGACCCTCCGCTGTCCTACTTACACTCACGATATTACCTAAGAAGTCAGAGGAGATTTGAGGCAACGTCTCAGGGCTTATGCCAAGCAACCTACCAACATGTGGGCATCTCTCAGGCCCTCTGAGGGTCTTGTAATGAGAACGGTTTAATAGGTACGGATTACACCTGCTTTTGGAGCAATAGAGTGATGCAGGATATGGTTTATTGGGATTCTTAAAGCAATCTGCAGATGTTTAAAGGTAGGCAGTAGTCTAAATTAACTAAGTACATGTACTCAAGTATTGTTCTATACTTTGAGCTACTTGTTCTTGAGTATTTTCTCATTTAGCTACTTTGTACTTTTAGTCTACTTCAGTTTAGAGGCAAATGGTGTACTTTTACTCCACTACATGTATTTAATACCTTTAGTTACTTTACAGATGTGGATTAATGATGTGAAATACAATCAACTCTTACTGTAAATCAGACTTTAGTTCCACCTGGAGTAAATTAATCAAACCAAAATACTAAATAGGCATGTCCCTGGATCGTCATATATTACTCTCTGTTTTATCTCATTCTACTTTACTTACCTGCATTTTACTTGCACCATTTTCTGATTTCTAATATTGTAATATATTACTGTTAGAAGAGCCGGACTTCAGATTGTCATTGCCAACAAGAATGCTGTAGATATTGTGCACATGACAATAAAGCCTTTGAATCTCAAATCTGTGAATCTTGAATCATCCAGTTTTACATTTCACCTGAATTTGTAGCAGCTTGTCAATGACGTCTGGATGTTTACAGGTCAGAAGGTCAGAACACACTGCGTAGGTGTTATCAAAACATGCTGCATTCGACATGACAGGTAAAGCTGTTGACTTGGAGCCTATATATGTTCCTGTGAGATGATCTGACATAATGTTATCAGTAATCTGAAGTGAAATGTCTTTAGATGTAGATTCATCTGAAGGCAGACGGGGGGAAGGTGTCCCTGCTTTCTGGCCATAGGGGACATAAACATTGTTTATCTCGTTGTCCTGGCTGTAAATTGAGGATATGTGAAATGAACCTTAATAAAGTGTCACCATCAGGCGTGCAGCAGCAAGCGGCTAATTTCATCCAAATGTAATAGAGCTGCAGAATAGGAAAACACATTTGTTTCCAAGTACCAAATGACACGGGGAGTGTTTGTGGTTTTGTGCTGAAATCACTTCTAAATCAAGGACACATGCGATTACAAAACAAAGAACCAATGTAAGCCATATCCTATTATTAATATAACTGAAATAGGTTTGATTCTGCTTATAAAAAACAAGTTCAGTCAGACAACTCACGTGTTCTTAATGTGTTTATTACAGCAGCATATAGTTGAGTTTGGTGTCTAGGCTCGGGCCTCATCACTCCACAGATTTACAAAGAACATTGAGTGATGATTAGATAACTATCCCCCGAGCCTACAGGTGGAAGCTGGGGTGGTGGGGGGGCAGGCAAGCAGCACGTGAACGCATCAGCAATGTGACAGAGCCGCAGCATTAGCGAGGCAGAGGCAGCAGACCTGGCAGCTTAAACAGAGCGGCGAGTTAAAGTGGACCTATCATGCTATATTTGAATAATATAGTGTAGGACCATACCTATATAAGGCATATTTATACTTTTCATTTTTCAAAATACCAAACAGATCATGCATTTTAGCCATTCCTCATTTCGCTCAATTTAACACTGTCTTTGCATGGGCTGATTCTGTGAGAACAGCACCATCTACAGGCCTGGCATATGTACTACAGCGTCTCCAGCGCTTTCCAACGGCAATGTCCGTGGCTGTCTCCTCCTGATTGGTGGAGTTGGCCCAATAGCCGTAGCGCCACTTCTGTGACGTCATAGAAGTGTTCAAATCTGGATCAGTCTGTATCAGATCCGTTGCAGCCCCTTTTTAAGAGATTTGGGTATGGAGGAAAATAGAGAGGGTTGTGTTTTCTGACACTTGGTGAGTTCCCTGGAACACTGGGGACACATATTCATGTATACAAGACGTACAAAAGTGCATTTTGCATGATAGGTTCCCCCTTTAAAAGTTCAGGTAAATAAACTGTTAAAACATACTGTTCACATTTTTTTTCTCCAATAAATGAATGTTTTCAAATTAAATGGATAAAAAAACTGGTTTTTAATAATCGTGATATTCAATTATTGACCCAAATAATCGAGATTATGATTTTTGCCATTAATCGAGCAGCCCTCCTACAAGTTTGATCCAGCTGATGTTGATTATGAACTCCAAGGGCTTGCACAATTTATCGTTTTTTTTTGGTTCATTATGTCCAACTAGTGTGTGATAAACCACTTTGCATATTGCACTCTGTCGCTTGATGGGGACGTTCAAAACAGTAGAAAAGTTCACATATGCAGCTATAAACTAAGCCTGCACATTAACTAGATATGCAGGTAATTCATTATTTTAAGTCCCAGGCGCTCCAACGATACAATTAAAAAAAATATGAAAAACAGTGCAAGGAGGAGAGATAAGACGTAACATATCAAAGCTGTTTGGGTAGAGAGCGTTCATCGACTCAAACAGAGTGTGTTAGTTCACCAAAGGTCAACACAAATGCAACTACAAGTGTGTGTGTTAAAGTCATTTCAGGGCTTTACGGACATTACAGACATATCCTCACGTCATTCACACACTCAGACATGCAGTCACACAACACCTCTGGTTGGTTACATGATGACTTTATGAATCTTACGCCTCAGTGACATCAACTAGCTTCAACATCAGGGTGAAATGTAGACAAACCCTATGATTCATCATATTGGAGCTTGATTTTGGTTCACTGTAATTGAGTAAAAGCTTTAATCCAACTTTCGGTCGCATTGACCGCTTCAGGAATGCCAGTCTAGAGACAAGTTTAAATAATCCAAAGTGATTCCTAGGATGAGAAAATTAATGACGTTTTCATTTCTCGAGTCTCAGTTTTCGATCACCCACAGGCTGTTCAAATGCGACCCTCTTATCGAACTTTGTTCATCAATTTCAAAAGGAGTTTTCAATCAAATCAGGTCCTTTCATATCTCAAGCTGTCAGCACTTACTGAAGCACTTGGGAGCATACAGGACCCCGGTTTACAGTGGAGGACGATTACGGGTTGTATCCGCATAGTTTCTCTTGTGTATTAGCCCTTTCGTTCACACGAGGCCGTAAACAAAACGATGAAACAGGCCCGCAAACAGATAACGTGTCCAATGTGGATGATCTGCAAACGGACCGGTCTGGGTTGTCAAGCGGCTCCGTGTTACGCCCATATACGATCATTTCTGATAACGATGAAATAGCCCCGTCTCCCTCTCCCCACGTCTCCTCTCCCCATCTCTCCTGGCTCAGAGATTCAGCTTGCGGGCTGTCAGAGAG
>NW_011365379.1:9137-12407 GCF_000735185.1 Notothenia coriiceps | reverse complement strand
AACTAACAGTGTTAACGTCTACACACAGACCCCGTAAAGTGAGTTCATTCTTATAATAAATAATACAAACTAACAGTGTTAACATCTACACACAGACCCCGTAAAGTGAGTTCATTCTTATAATAAATAATACAAACTAACAGTGTTAACGTCTACACACAAGCATGGAGCTGTCCTTAGTCAGTGTGTTACCTAAAGAAGATGACAGCTTATAGAAATAGATGTATTTGAGACACCACAAAGGTTGGTTCAGTCAGACAGCTCACCTGCTCCTTAATATGTTTATTAGAAGCAGCATATAGTTTGAGTCTGGCGTCTAGGCTCGGGCCTCATCACTCCACAGATTTACAAAGAACATTGAGTGATGATTAGATAACTATCCCCCGAGCCTACAGGTGGAAGCTGGGGTGGTGGGGGGGCAGGCGAGCAGCAGCAACATGAAACACAGCAGCATAGCGAGGCAGAGGCAGGAAGACCTGGCAGCTCAAATAGAGCGGCATGTTTAGGAGAATGTGATTGGTTGGTTGTGAGAGGGACGAGGCGCGTCACGTGTTAATGTATCATTGGTGCCCGAGTTGACTGCCTGAACTAGCTCGCAGGCTCCGCCCCAGTTATTTTACTCCAGAAGCCAAGCTGTTCTCCATTTCGTCTTAAATCCATTTTAGTCATGTTTTCTCTCAGTGATTGTGCTGTTATGTTAAATGTTTGTTGTTTGTTTTTCATGTATTGCGCTTTGATATTTGTCTATGTTGATGTTACACATGGAGCTGCTGTGATGCATGTCACATTTCAGATTTGATCTGACCAATAAAGTAATATCGTATCGTATCGCAGTCAGTGCGCCAGGGGTCAGTGGTGCCAATTTGGAGGGAAAGTGCCTGATAGGGATTTTGATCCTTGGGGGAAACTCTGCTTAATCATTTTTGATTAAGTCAAGTTGGTAACAAAGTTGTAAGCTAGGTAACGTTGTCCAAAAGCTGTCCAGTAATTTATGCAATGACTCACTTCAATCAGGTTTAACAATAGTACAATCCAGAGACTAGAATCTTCCTAAGAGTGCGGGTTGATCACGTTTTACGTTTATAAGTTATGTTTTAATCGCTCGGCATTATAGCTCGGTGCCCACTCTCAACCCGCCCCCAGTAATGCTATTCTTATCAATATAGACTCTGAGAGGGCATTAAAGCCGGTCTCAATTGTTTTGTTATTCCAAAAATATCTCAAAAGCTTTCTGTGTGTCTTTTACCAGATGAGGGCTTTTGTTTTTGAATTATCCTTTGGTCGTTCAGTCAGGTAAAAACAGCAAAAGACCAAAATGCATTCAAGGTTCAAGGCTTTTATTGGTCATACGTCATTTGGTTATGGTCATTGCGGTCGCTTTTCTGTTTACTAAAGAAAGAAATACAATTGAAACGGAGGCACACAGACAGTCGTCCACTCACAGCTCGCCAATGATTCGTTTTATTCCACCACAGAAAACCAAATTCTAAAAGATGATTAGTGAGAATAAAGAAAGAAGTCATGTCTGTATTTAAATAACACAAATCCTAATCAACCCATTAGATATTAGGTCATGCATATTCATTTGAACGAACAACATTGAAAATCCCATTTGCTAATTCATAGCGACAAAGGGCCTTCAGGCTTTGTATCAATAATAGTTTTTGGCTTTTCTTCTGTTAGCAGCTGGTACTCTATAGTGATGAATTTCCAAATCATTGTTAAAGGATAATTAAAGAACGGGTTTTGAACTGCTGTTCCTTCTTACTGGAGTCACGTGTTTCTCCTCACTGAAGCAAAACACTATGTCTGCAGATGACACTAGAAAACAACATGATATCACCTCATCACCGTGTTTTCAACATTTCACCGGTCATCTTTTAGGTGTTTTCTATCCGAAATGAATGAAGTGTGTGTCCTTACAGAGAGAAGTTTTTGTCAGAGGATCATTATATTGGAATTAAGAGAAGTATGATGAAAAGAAGAATGGTGTTACTGATGTTGGCGCCTCTGATGTTTGAAGTTACACGACACCTGTGTGTCATGTAGGTTTTAGTGCATGTAAATGGTCTGCAAAGGCTAACATCCCTGTGTTCCCTCGGGCGCAGAGTTTAAAATAATGTTGATATCATGTCTGACTGCATTGTGTTGATCAGCAAGATTTACAGAAAACCCAGAGTGAAGATAAGATCAGATCAAATAAGATACAAATAAAATGAGATTATCCTTTATTCGTCAAAAAAAAAATGAATCAAATGTAAACGAAAGTTTATATGAGACTTATCATATGTCATGTAATGATCATATGCTGCAGGTCATCTTTGTATATTGTAATGTATTGATTATTGTTTGTTTGATGCTAATGTGGTTACTACTTGTTATACACCCCTAATGGATACATCCTTACTCTTAAAGGTCCCATGTCATGCTTTTCCGGTTATTACCCGTCCCCTTGTGTGTTATGTAGCTTTTTCTGCATGTAAACGGTCTGCAGAGTCAAACCCTGTAGCGAGTAAAACTCTAACACAGAAAAGACCTGTCTATGCTGCCCCAGAACGCCTCGTTGAGGATTTCTCTTTTTCCATTGTTTTCTTCCTGACTATAGTGACGTGACCATACCCAACTCCAAATGGACCAATCCGTGGAGCTCCTCACACACTCACTCAGCCTTATCTTTTCTCACCGCGGCTCCGTGGATCTCCACTCACAGTTCACCAGTTCGTGTGTGTGCTCAGGCTGAGTTCCTCGGTGTCTCGCTGTCCCGCAGACCCCACGCAGCAACCAGGAAACGACACCAGTAATCCAGCTCACACTGTCCGCTCCTCGAGTCTCAAAGGGCGCAGCAGCGAGCCCCGCAACGTCCCGCCCACACGGCACCCAGACCCCATGCAGCATTCTCATCTGTTTGTCATTACTGGTGTCATTTGGTTGCTAACAAACGCCATTTTAAAACATAATCACACATCAGAGCACAGTGGGCTCATAGGGAGGGGGGGGCAGGAGCTCCAACAAGGCGTTTAGGACAGAGAGTGAATACACCAGCGACGTGCAGTCAGGGGAGACAGGGGAGGCCTCACCTGTCATACTCCAATGTAACGGAAAAACAACTAAAGAAAAACTAAATAGTAATAATAATTCAATCAGGAGAGACGTGATGTATGGAATACATGTTTATTATCAGGTCACATTATATAAATGAAACATAATGATGACAGTTATAACAAGTGAATGAAATGGTGTTTGGCGATTAGGCCCGGGTTTTGTAGGATG
>NW_011365379.1:4992-8398 GCF_000735185.1 Notothenia coriiceps | reverse complement strand
AAAGAGTTTAAAGAGTTTTTAATAATGAAAAAGTGTTAAGATTTTAATACCTGGAAAAGAGTTAAAGAGTTTTATACTGAAAAAGAGTTTTTTTGAGAATTTGAGAAAAGGCCATAATTTTGAGAATTTGAGAAAAAGTCATAATTTTGAGAATTTGTGAAAAGGCCATAATTTTGAGAAAAAGTGAGAGAAAAAAACATAATTTTGAGAAAATCCGAATTTTGAGAAAAATACAGCATTTTGAGGAAAAAAATTCATTTTGAGAAAAAGTCATAATCTTTAGAAAAAGTCACAATTTTTTGAAAGATTCATAATTCCTCCATCTTGTGACTGTGTAACTCCCTCTCTTGGATATCAGCATGTGAAGGACACTGTTCAGGAACTAGTTGATGCTCTGTATGTGATGACTACTTCCATTCTGGAGAGGATCACAGATACATGGATCCTGAGATTGAAGCTCAAGACGGGGACCAGGGATATTTTCCTAACATATGACTAAGTATATTGTACTTATGAAATACAGATGTTAAATGTGTGACCTTTTCTAAATCAAATATCAATAAAATGTAAGCGTTTTTTTAATACAGACCCAGTGCTGGTGCTCCTCTGCCCCAGGAGGCCATGGAGAGGTCGATGCCCATTCCTCTAAACATTGAGACCAGTGTTGACCCTGGACCGAGTGAAGGTGCATCAACCTGCAAGAAGATAAATAAAGTAGCAGCTTTTAGGGTAAGGGCATAAGATTTTACATAAAAAGTAATCAGGGATGGGAATGATTAATCGAATATTCAAAAAGATTCAGGTGTTCGAATATTAATTAATTATTTTTTTTTAATGGGAGGGGTGCCTAAGTTGATTACATATTATCAAATGGATGAATTAAATGTATACGACAGTGCCATTTTAAATATCTTTGGTTTCTTTATTTATTTGAAAATGTATTTATTATTAAAAACTTGAACTTTTATTCAATAAGCTCCTTAGATAACTTTTTAATGTATTCATTTGATTATTTTCTCCTCATAGCACTGTGAAGCACGTTGTTTTTAAAGTGTGCTAGATAAATGAAATGTATTATTATAATTAATAAATAAAAGCACAACAATCAATGTATACAAAATAAAAGTCACTTCACGCACACACAACTTTTTTTCTAACCTCTTTTGTTGTCGGAGTGGGGTCTTCAGTCGTGGGTTCACCTGGAGGTTGTTGTTGCGGCTCCACAGGAGGAAGGATTCCACCTCTTGCAACCCCAACCTTTGGCTCAGCGGCCTGGAAGAGCAGACCTCTGGCTCGGCCGAACACTGGATCAGCAGCGGGTAGAGCTAATCCTAGTCCGAGGGTATCGCTGGGAGTGGGGAAACCTCTGGCTCTTCCTACACTGAACCCTTCTCTAGAGAGCAGCAGTCCTCTACTTCGTCCCATAGCCGGCTCCTGAGGCTGCAGTCCTCCTCCGCGCCCCATCCAGGGGACATCTGGAGGCGTCTTTGGGTCCATGTCTCCACTTCTATTTTAAAACCCTCAGATTATCTCTATTACCACAGAGGGGAAATGTACATTGTTACAGCAGTAAAGAGCCAAAGACAGATTAATGTGAACTAAGCATGCATACAAAAATATATTAAAGATACAAAACAATGTACACAATTTACAAAAAACACATCCTGCAACAGTTCTGAGGATTTAGCAGCCAGGTATATAGTGCTCAGTTATTAACGACATATATATTGCACATAGTTAACTGCAGGGAAACACCCATGAACACAAAATAGCAACTGCAGTTTGTCAGTCATATTTTCATTGTACTACAGGGTTCATACACTTTTTCACCAATGATTTTCAATGACTTCTCCAGGACCTTTACCTAATTTCCCATGACCAAAAACATTACTCTTTATCAGCGGTACCACTGGAAATGGTTTATTTTAACATGGAACTGGAAAACAAGGGCTGCATATGAAACATGTTGTGCCTATCAAATAGTAGGCTAACTAGCTTCTACACGCTAAAGCAACTCAAATCTCTCTCCAGCAAAATACCTCGACAGCTAAATGCCATTTTACGTTTCATTACCATACGATACAGTATTTATTATTAGAGATGTCCCGATCTGATCACGTGATCGGGGATCGGAGCCGATCACGTGATTTTCAAAAAATCGGGGATCGGGATTTTTATTTTTTTTAATATTTTTTTTATTCAATGTTACAAAACAAAAATGACTATGTTCAAGTCTTAAAGTCACCCTGAGGCCTTAGTTTTAGTTTCAAATTACACAACATCATGTATGTGTTGCTTCTTTGGGGCTTGTTTTCATAGACCTGGTTGCTTATTTCTCTCAAATCTGGCAACAGAGTGGGCAGGGCGCAGTGTCTAATAGTAGCAGTAAGCTAACGAGTACTGATAAGCTTTATTTTGTTTTGATCCAATGCTGCACAACTGAACTGATCCAATGCTGCTGTGAAAGAAAGAAGCTATATCCATGTTGGATAGAATATCCAATTTAAATAAAAAAATAATCTTAAGGGACAACTTGAATGCTTTTTTTCTTTTTTTTCTCTTAATGCATTGCATAAAGATCGGATCGGGAAAAATCGGTATCGGCAAATTGTCAAAATCAAATGATCGGAATCGGATCGGGAGCAAAAAAAGGTGATCGGGACATCCCTAGTTTTTTTCATAGGCTATAAAAAGAGGTTGTATAAGTATATTGTACTAGAGAAAAAGTAGAAGTACTCAGATCTTGTACTTGAGTAAAAGTAGAAGTACTCAGATCTTGTACTTGATTAAAAGTAGAAGTACTCAGNGGATCTGTTACGGTTGCTGTTTCTGTCCGCTCAGTAATCTGCCTGTGAGTGTTTTCAGCTGTGCGTGTAATATGTAAATAAGCTGCGCAGTAGCCCTGACGTCAGTCAGGGCTACTGCGCAGCTTATTTACATATTACACGCACAGCTGAAAACACTCACAGGCAGATTACTGAGCGGACAGAAACAGCAACCGTAACAGATCCCAACAAGTGTCCTTTCTATCAGCTGTAGCCATGTACAGAAAAGAGACTAAGCAAACTCAAATTGACTCCTTTCCATATCTCTGTACACATCTCTAGATCTTTGTTTCATTACTGGTTTTAATTCTCTCACTTCTTGTCTTGCATTCAAAAGCATCCTCCAGAGTGTGTATTCAAGTTTAGTTGTTTTCTAACAATGTATATTGTGCGCACTGTCTCTGAACCACACAGAGTCTGAAGCGTTTATGCTCACTGTCAGATGGAGTCTTGTTGACGGGTTTTGGAGAATGTTCAGAGTCTGCAGATTTTTATTCTTCCTGGAGAAAAATGTTTTTATTTCACCACCGAGAACCTGTGTCTCCCATCTGTGTGTGTGTGTGTGTGTGTGTGTGTGTGTG
>NW_011365379.1:1609-4901 GCF_000735185.1 Notothenia coriiceps | reverse complement strand
GTGAGTGTGTGTGTTGGTGTGTGTGTGTGTGTGTGTGTGTGTGTGTGTTGCATGCTTGTCTGAGTGTGTGCGTTGGTGTGTGTGTGTGTGTGTGTGTGTGTGTGTGTGTGTGTGTGTGTGTGTGTGTGTGTGTGTGTGTGTGTGTGTGTGTGTGTGTGTGTGTGTGTGTGACGAACACAGCGGGTGCTCAGTTAACAAAGAATGGAAGACATGGTTACTTTTCAGAGTGGATGACAACCAATCTCACAGAAAACACTGCTTTATCACCCCCCCACACACACACACACACACACACACACACACACACACACACACACACACACACACACACACACACACCCACACAGCAGCCGATGTGTATTGTAATCTAACTTCAGACATAAATCGATGCTCCCTCTCTCTAATGTTCTCAGTGTGTATCACACTGCGGTTCTGTACATTAGTGGTGAGAGACAGAGGGTGCAGTACAATGGATCACACACACACACACACACACACACACACACACACACACACACACACACACACACACACACACACACACACACACACACACAGCTCAAATCACTCATCCTCAACAACTCTCTGAAGTGAGGCTTTATTACAAGACGAGGGAACCATAAAAACGTCATCATGCTAAGGTGTTTCCAGGGTGTTGGACTCGTTTCTGCACACCGCTCTACCTTCAACTGTACTATTCATTTGTTATACTACTGGGATATGGAGGTAGATGAAGCAGACTGCATGGATATTTATCAGGATCTTCGCCATAATGAATCATCTCTAACCGTTATCCTTTCAAACAAACCCAGCAGTTTCAAATGTCTGGACAAAACATGTTTGTTTTTACACATAATTAACAAATATCCCCGACATCTGTATTATAAAACAAAGGAAATGTTTTGGCCTTCCCATTGCTTATTTTTGAGGACTGTTTGTTCCTTTTATACTATTATCTATCCGAGCGATTCAACCTGCGAGGAACCATCTGGAACCACTTACAGATAAGAACTTTTATTATTTTAATATTTGGAAAACGAATTACTCTGTTGTCAGTTTTTTGTTAATGTGAAAATGATATCACACAAGGACCTTGGAGGAGGAATCGATTGCAATAACTCGTCTTAAAATTGCAGAAATGTGAAGGAAGCTTACACAATATGGATGCTATCAGACAAAAACAATAACTCGTGTTGGAAATGAAAGAAGAAGACTTTTGATCCAGGTATTTGCTATTTTAGGTAACTGCTCTGTTAAGAAATACCTTTAGTCCAAAGTTAGGTTTACATTGGGACAACTTTCCATCGAGTTATAGAGATACCTGTACTTTGGTTTTGCATTTTAGCACATTTACAACTTTTAAAAACCTACAATTTAAATAAAGGGTACAAGTGTTTGTCTGGAGAAGCTCAAGAAAAACTCTCCACTGATTTTCAAACTTGCTTTTTCAATGTAAGTCAATGGGAAAAGTTGTATCAAGCTGCAACCACGACATACTTTGTAATGTTTATGTACTTAGTTTAAAGTTGATGTGGTAAGCAAGTATCTTTTGGGCCATTGACATCACGTGACTGACACAGAAGATGTAGTACCACCGGTTGGCCACTAGGAGTGCATTTTCTGTAGTTGTTGGTATAACAGTCTGTCGAGTTCTTTTTAAGAGACTGGAAGGAAGCGAAGGCCCCACAGCAAGCTTTACTGCTGATCATTAGTTCCTATAGGACACACTGTATACCAGGACTGTCAGCTTTTCTGCTGAACGTAGATTTCAAATGTTCTGGGTCACTCACTACAGAAGGATTTCAATTGTATTTTGTCTCTTTCTCTCACAAGTAAGGGACAATATGATCTTTTGTTTAATCATGCCTCTTGAGCGATATATTGAGACATTAAGCTACCTTTGGCTCTTTTCTGCTGTAATAATTGTAAATGTCCCCTCTGTGGGACGAATAAAGGCATTCTGAGACGGTCATTTATCGAAATAAACACTGACAATATCCTAAAGGAATAAACAAATATTCAAAAAGTATTCTGCAATGTTTTCTAATGGATGAAAACAAACGTTTGTTGGCGACAGCTGACGTTAAATTGACCATATTTATTTTTGCAGATTAATATAACTGCATATAGTCCCTTGATCCTCCTTAGCAACGGTCAGTTCTCCTTAGCAACGGTCTGTTTTCCTTAGCAACAGTCTGTTCTCCTTAGCAACGGTCTGTTAGCGAAAAGTAACTGACCTTTGGAATGTCCAAATTGACCAATCAGAATGGAGCATTGAACTGAAATCTTTTCTTTACACTCACCAGTTTTTCTGTGTTTTTTGTGTGTGTTATATTTTGATGTTTGAAAACAAGTGGAGGAAAAAGCATTGGGTTTATTTCAGTAGGAGGAGGAAGTCGTGTCTCTGGGATAACTTTAAAATAGACGATGGGTTAAAATAGATTCCTGTCTCCTCTGTGAATATCCTGCGTTAGGACTCAAGATATACATGTTTTATTCATTTATTTAGCTGGATGTACAGTATGTACTGAGCTATGCTTGGATAATGCATGGATTTGGATTATTTGTGTCTTCTCTTGGGTTGATACTACTTTTACGACATTAACATAATTAGTTTATTCATTTTGATTCCTCTCTTCCTCTTGCTTTTTGAATGGCATATTGTCCTGAATGAAATCAGACGTCAGGAAAGGCTCCACAAGGACATTTTGTTTCACCAGAAATAGAACCAGTGTAGCATCTTTGAAAGAAGGCAGATCTTTCTTATATCAAGAAAAGCAATCTGTGTCTCGACCCCGCAGCATTTTCCCATCTCAGGACAAATCCATTTTTTAACAAACAGTATAATAGATTTGATATTCAATGTGACTTCAAAGATGGGATTTTTTTAAACCCATGTCAGACCCTGAATGCTTTTGACGAGAAAATCTCTGGCCTGTGTGTCCTGTTGCTTCCTCTATTCAGTATTTATGACCGTGTCCCTTTCTTTATCTCGGAAATATGGCAGTGTTGGCTCCAGACGCACAAGATGTGGAAATGAAACGAGCTAAATGTGATTTTCTTTGAGTCAGATCCTTTAATTAAGGACTAAAGCTCCTAAAAAACATCTCTTTGTCAATCAGCTTTATCAAGAAGCTCTAACGAGGAACAGTAACACCATTCGTTTCTCTTTTGTCCAATGGACCAATATCCCAAAATGCAACTCCTTGAACATCTTTTCTGAGGTCTCGTCAGTGGTGTGGATAAATACCATTATTCTGTTGGGTAACACACTTTTTTAAAGCTCATTCAA